>NW_006400000.1:4038013-4052258 GCF_000299155.1 Elephantulus edwardii
TTTCACTCAGCATAATGTTCTCCAGAGTCAACCATTTTGAATAATATTGCATGAGTTCCTTGTTTTTTAATGCAGCATAGTATTCCATTGAGGACATCATACTTGTAAGGGTGGATGGACAGTACAAGAGAGGAAGTCCCTGGATGAGATGAATTGACACAGTAACTGGGATATGGGGTGGGGGTACTGTCGGAGTCAGTGAGACTGGCTCAGCATAAGGCAGAGTTCAGAGTTACCATGCACAGGGTCATTATGAGTAGCAGTCAACTTGACAGCACATAAAAATAAGGATATTTGCATAATGGTAGGAAGTTGTGTTGACAACCCAAAGGTACTTGATTTTAATGCACCAGTTGCTTCACAGGAGGACGATGGGCAATCTCCTCCCATGAGATTTACTTCCTCTGAAAACCCACTCGAGGGTTGGCTATGAGCTGGTTCCAACGCAGTTGTACCTAACAACAGAAAAATTCAAAGAACACTTTGTTGTTACTGAAAGTTTTTGGATTGGTTTTCCACTTACACCTTTGAAATTGGTGTTTATAATGCTGCGTTGATGCAAGAGATGTGCATTAACTTGAACAGCAATTTTGAAACTGATAAGCTCTTGCTTCAAATTCATACCAATTCTTCTAAAAGAGATTAATTTGTTTTGTCAGTACGCATGAAAATATTACAGGGAAAAAGTGTTGGTACTGAATTCAGTCTACATAAAATGTGTTCATATGTTTGTAATGTCTTAGGTCTATAAAGCTATTTTTTTTCAACTGTAAATTTAACAAAATATAAGTGCAGGCATTCACTGGATTGCAAACAAGTTCTGTTTTTAAGTCTATTTTTAAGTTGAGTCAGTACGTAAATCAGAATAGTTCGTTACAGTTCCTATTTAACTTCAGTTTTGTCTTGTTACAGTTGTTGCTAGGTGTTGTCAAGCTGACAATGACTTATAGGCATCTTGTGTTCAGTCCTGAGACAGCCTCACAATCTTTACGCCTCAAGCCACTGTCACTGTGTCAATATCTTAGTATATGGTATATGAGGTGTCTTTCCACACATAAAAAAATTAAGAAATACTTCTAAATACACTATAACACTGTTAACATAAAGATATAATGTCGTTGTTGTTGTTGTTATACGCCGCCGAGTCACTTGCGACTCATTGCAACCCTATGTACAACATCCCTAAACTCTGCTCCATCCTGTGCCAATCGCACCGTCTCTGATACACCCATCCTGATTACCCCAGTCACTGAATCAATCCACCTCATAGGGGGCCTTCCCCTTCTGCACTGTCCCTCCACCCTACCAAGCATGATGTCCCTCTTCAAGGACCTGACCCTCCTTGCAACATGTCCAAAGTATGTTAGACAGAGCCTCAAAATCCTTGCCTCCAAGGAGGAGCCCAGTTTGACCCATCCCAGGATGAGTATGTTTGTTTTCCTAGCAATCCATGGTACCCTCAATACTCTTTTCCAGCACCACAGCTCAAAGGCATCAATTCTCCTTCTATCCTCCTTAGTCATTGTCCAACTCTCTGATGCACAACAAGTGATGGCAAAGACCGTGGCCTGTATCAGACACACTTTAGTCTCCAGAGAGAAACCCTTGGTCTTCAGTATTTTGGAGAGGTCCCTAACAGCAGACTTTCCCACGGCAATGTGCCTTTTCATTTCCTGGCTACTGGTGCCAAGTGTGTTGACTGTGGAGCCAAACAAACTGAAGCTGTGTACAATCTCAGTCTCTTCACCATCCATCCTGATGCTGCCAATTGGTCCAGTGGTGAGAATCTTTGTCTTCTTGACATTGAGCCTTAATCCATATTGGAGGCTGCAGTCCTTGACCCTCTGTAGCAAGCGTTTCAGGTCCTCCTCAGTTTTAGTAAGCAGGGTTGTGTCATCTGAATATCACAGATTGTTGATAGATCTTCCACCAATCTTGACCCCACATTTCTCCACATAGAGCCCAGCCTCCCGGATAATCTGTTCTGCTTACAGGTTGAAAAGGTAAGGAGACAGGACACATCCCTGGTGTACACCCTTCCCAAATTTGAACCATGCAGTGTTTCCTTGCTCTCTTCTCTTGGTCCCAGTATAGGTTTCGCATTAGCACGATCAAATGTTCTGGGATTCCCATTCTTCTCAGAGTCAGCCACAGTTTGTTATGATCCACACAGTCAAACACTTTTGCATAGTCAATGAAACACAGATAGACATTCCTCTGGTATTCCCTGCTTGCAGCTAAGATCCATCTAACATTAGCTACAATATCCCTAGTACCACGACCCCTTTTAAGCCCAGCCTGGACTTCTGGCCGTTCTCTGCTGGTGTGTTGTTCCGGTTGTTTTTGGATAATCTTCAGAAGAATCTTGTTTGCATGTGAAATCAATGAGATTGTTCTGTAGTTTCCACATTCTGTCGGGTCACCTTTCTTTGGAATGGGAACAAATATAGACCTCTTCCAGTCAGTTGGCCAAGTGGTTGTTCTCCAGATTTCTTGGCACAACTTGGTGAGCACGTCCAGGGCAGCATCTGTTAGCTTAAATATGTCAATTGGTATAATAATAATAATTTTTTAATATTAAGTAAAGTAGCACCCATTTATTATTACCAACCATTATATGTACCTCCATTTTTTTATGTAGCAAAATCAAATAGAATTTAATTGTATGTATCATAAGAAATCAAAAGACAAATTCCATTAGAAAATTCTGCTGTCAGGGACCTTTTCAGATTGTTGAAGAGCAACAATGTCCATTTAGAGCCTAAAGTGCTTCTGATCCAAGGCTGGTCTTTGCAATTACTTGCTATGCATCAGAGAACTGGACAATGACCAGAGATGACAGACCAACGAATGTACCTCCAATTTTTAATGTAATGGGCTCTATGAGGGTTGTTTCAAAGCTATAGTTTGTAGGTAAATGAGGTAACCATAACCCCGGGGGTTGCCTGTTCAAATGTAACCCCTTTGAGAAAAGCGTTGAATCGCCTACGGACTGCCAAAAGAACAGGTATGTCTTCTAGAAAGAGCAGCCAGAATGCTCCTTGGAGGCAAGGATGGTGGAACTTTGTCTCACACACTTTGGGTATGTTTTTAGGAGAGGCTATTCCTTGGAAAGGGATATCAAACTTGGAAATGTGGAGGGTCAGTGAAAGAGAGAATGACCCTCAATGAGATGGCATAATGATTCATTTATACGCATCCTGCTTTAGATTCCCACCTAGTCAAGTAATCAGAGTCAAAGCTGATGGCTAGGATAGCTATTTGGAACAATAAACAAGATGCCACACAGGTTAAAGAAAACAAATTATTAAAACATTTCCTTTCTTTTCATTTTAAAAAATGTGAAGGCTCGAGACACAGCCATTCTGACTTCCTGACCTTGGCCTGGGGCTGAGTGCCATCTGCAGTCCACACCAGGCAGGCCGTTATGTCTGTGCTGAGTCTGCTGCTGCTGAGGGGACTGTTGGGCCCGGCCTGGTGGGTCCTGGTGCTGTGTGCCCAGGTCCACTCAAAGCCGGTGCGGGAGAAGGTCGGGGTCATGGCCTCCATCATCGGGCTCACTGCCTGCTTCATTTGTTTCCTTGTGCCGCCGACCTGGGTCTACCTTCCACCCCACCAATCCTCTTTGCAATGATATACCCTTTATTCTGGGCTGTTGTCATATGTATTAGTCATATATTTCTTGCAGATGGTTCTTTCCTTCATCTGTTCCATTGCAGTGGTTATTATCTATTAAAGATTTAATGCCTCTAAAAATCCAATGGAAGATTGTCATGATTCAGAATTAACTTGAGAGGGATGGATTTGGCCTTGGGCTTGGGTAGGAGCACCTCTGTAACATGGATTTAGTGGCAGGAAGTAGAGATATCTCGATTTGCAGCAGAAAGAGGTTGCATCTAGAGAATTGAGAGTTTACAGTCCTCACTGGAAGAGCTGAGCAGTAAAGGCTCTAGAGCGGTCCTGAGGAATGGTTCCCACAGCCACCCATCAGCTAGCATGACTGGCACCTCCTCCACCATCAGAAAGGAAGGCAAGTCCAAGTGGCAGTGGAGGTTCAGGGGTAGAATTATTTACCTTTCATGCTGGGGATCAGGGTTCAATGCCAGGCAAAAGCACCTCAAGCACAGCCAACAGACATCCATCAGAGGAAGCTTTTATGTCGCTATGATACTGGACAGGTCACAACAGAGTTTCTAGACTAAGATGGGGTAGGAAGAAAAGCCTGGTGATCTGGTCTTGAAAAGCCAATGAAAACTCTATAGATCCCAACAATGCAATCATGGGGATGGCACAGGACTGGAAAATGTTTTGTTCCATTGTGCATGGGGTCATCACTAATTGGGGGCCAACTCAAGGCAACTAACAAAAAAAATCACAACTAGAGGCTGCTTCAAGGAAGTTCCTGCCTCCACACTCCTTTACTAGGTTAAAACCTTCAATTTAAATATCTCTTCCTCCAAGAAACCTTCTCTGATTTACCCAAAGTTCCATTAAATTGGCATTCTTCACACTTTCTTAGTACGTTCTAGGCTCATTTTATTAAATATATCTAGAACCTTGATCATACCATGAACCACCAAGAAAACAAGTAAATCTGTCTTGCATGGGGTGAAACCAAGTTTCTCTTTGGAGGCTAGGATTCTGAAGCTTCATCTCATATACTTTAGGCACGTGGCCAGGAGAGACTGATCCTTGGAGAAGAAAATCATGCTTGGAAGGGTGGAGGGATGGCATAGGAAAGGAAGACCCCTAGATGAGATGGATTGATACAGTAACTAGGGTGATGGAGGTTTGTGTGTCAAAATCAGGGAGACTGGCTCAGAACAAGGCAGGCTTCAGAGCTGTTGTACATAGAATTGCTATGAATTTCAGGCAACTTGATGGCACATAACAACAAAAATTCTAAGTGTTGTTGTTTTTTCTGATAAATCTTTTAGAGAGGGACATCATGCTTGGAAGGGTGGAAGGACAGCACAAGAGGGGAAGGCCCTCTATGAGATGGATTGATTCAGTGTCTGGGGTAATTGGGATGGGTGTATCTGGGACAGTGTGATTGGCACAGGACAGAGCAGAGTTTAGGGCTGTTGTACATAAGGTCGCTATGAGTCGCAAGGGACTCGACGGCACATAACAACAACTGATAAATCTTTAGCTCCTTGAGAATGGAGCCACACCTGCTTATTATCTATCATTTCTTCCATCCCTAATGGTGGTGGTGTTGTTATGTCCCGTGGAGTCGCTTGTGACTCATAGCGACCCTATGTACAACAGCTTGTGCCAATCTTATTGTCTCTGACACATCTATCCCAATTACCCCAGTGATAGAGTCAATTCATCTCATCAAGAGTCCTCATCTGCTGTGCTGTCCCTCCACCCTCCCAAGTATGAAGTCCCTCCCC
The DNA here is from genome assembly GCF_000299155.1 of Elephantulus edwardii. Lineage (NCBI taxonomy): Eukaryota > Metazoa > Chordata > Mammalia > Macroscelidea > Macroscelididae > Elephantulus > Elephantulus edwardii. Next base: position 4,043,413 of record NW_006400000.1, read on the forward strand.
AAGGACTGATCCTCCCTTGCAATATGTCCAAAATATGTCAGATAGAGCTTCAGAATCCTTGCCTCCAAGGAGTAGCCTGGCTTCACCCTCTAATGGTAGAGACTAAATTTACATGTTGACTTGAATGGATGAGCATGTGAATGATGTACCCGACATGGGATTTGAAGCTAGCTTTTCTCATGCTGCAAGCCCTGTCATGACACATCCACATGCCTGTGAAAGATGCCCTTGTGGAAATTGTTGGCTATCCCAGTCTCCACAAGGATATAAGCCAATATCTCAGGAGAAAACCTGGGGTCATTTCTAAGAAGCTGGCAGAACTCTTATCTGTACAGTGACTTTCAGGAAAATGCCTCTGGCTCTTGGGTACCAGGACAAGTCCATGGGTAGAGCCTAGGGGTTAAAATGAACATTATGGAAAACACCCCAGCTAGGACCCCTGTCCTTAAAGCTGTTAGACACTCAAGTGTGGATTCCTAGTAGACTAGGCTCATGGCAATGACATCATCCACAGGAGCATTTAACAACAATTCACAACAACACTTTATATACAATGCTTTACTCAGTTAGCATTAATAATGAATGGTGAGGAAAGTGAGACACAGGAAGAAAGCAGCATTCCCCAGGGTAAGTGTCAGATCCAGGTCTTGAACACAAGCCCTGTAGCTCTGTGATAACAGCATGTACTTTAGCATCAGACAGAGCCAAGTTCAAAGTCATCTTCAGCCAGACACCAGCTAGCTGTCTTTTGAACAAGTCACTCTGAGTTTGCATCTAATTTTTATACTTAAATTGAAGATGATATCATTATTATCTATGAAAAGTTTCTGTAAAGCATTTAATTTACTGCCTTGTGCAGGTTGAAAATAGAAAAATAAACCAAACAATTGCCATCAAGTTGATTCCAATCCAGAATAAACTCACATGACTCACTAATCTTGTTTAGAGGTAGATCACCAAGGTTGTTTTTTTAAGTACCTCAGAGAGATCTGAACCTTTCAGCTAGGATCCACAATAAACATCTGTGGTACCAGGAGTCAGAAGATTAGGAGACTTATAACTTTAGGAAAGTCTGTTGTCAGGGACTTCTCCAAACTACTTTTTTTTTTTTTTAATTTGAATAAAAGATTTCTTATTCTCTTCTCGGAAAAACAGGAAGTGAAGGAAACACACTACATTTTACAGCCCACATTAATTTATAGTTGGTTCTAACCCTTCCCGGCAGAGCTGTCAAAAGCACTGTTTAACCAGGACCAAGGTGTTTACTCCCTATAAAATGTACATGAGTGACACTAGAGAAGAACTAATGTTTTTCCCTGAGAGAAGTGTAAGACAAAAGTCGCTGAGAGAGCCATTTTTAAGTAGCTCCTCCCTTTTCCATTTTGGAGGATTTCCTTTAACTATGCAGCCAGTTAAGTACAGAGACTTAGTGCTCCTCCCACAATAAACCACACCCCCCATTCCCAAATCTCTTGGACTCCTGAAGCCCTCACTGCCACGAGCTAAAACTATCAGCTAAGCTCCTTACCTATTTTCAAACAGTCACACTAGTGAATTGGGAAGTGGGGCACCCTAAACATCAGTTTACATCTACACATCTATTTCTCACAACTGGCTTACGGAGAGACCAGCTTTTTAGTCACCTTACTCAAATCTTAAGATTAAAAAACTATATAAAGTGCTTTCAGGTACTTAGAGATAGACATGATATAAATAAACTGTTTATGATCAAGAATGATAATAAATACATAGGTAAAAATAGCTCTATGGCTTGGAGATGGGCAGGCAGGGCAAGTCTTCCCTATTACATTCTTAGTCATTTTATCCATGCCTATTTTTATCTGGAGTCCATAGACTAAAGGTCATGTTCTGTGGCTGAAGCTTTCAATAATGCTAGTTCTACCAGAGAAGCATTTTTCTGTTTACCAGTAGCTTTTATATAGCAACTCTTGGAGATTTAACAGTACTCACCACTTTAGAGAATTTTTAAGTAGGCATGCTGAAAATGGGAAAATCCCCAAAAGCCAACCACCAAAACTTTGCTGTTATTCCCTCTTCTGAAAATTACTAGGGAGAATTTGAAAGGTCTGTGAACTCCTTGTGGGGCAACAGGGTGAGGTCACTTTAATTCCCAGTAGATATTCATAAATGCCAAAACCAACAGGGCTAATTAAAGTCCAGGGATAGAGAAGATGAAGGAGCTGATAGAAAGGATAATGATACAATATCAAGTCTGAAATGCAAAGAAATGTCAACATAAAATATTACAACAAAATCTGGGAATCACTAATAAAACTTGAACAAAAAACATTTGTTTTATTGATATATTAGGCCTAGACCTGTATTAACAAGCAAGCCTAATAATAGCACCATGGTTAGATAGCCTGGTTTTCAAGCCATCATTTTACAATTTATTAAACAAACAAGGGTGTGGGTTTTTTTTTTCCCTCATCCACCTGATGGGATCTTTTTATACATACTATTAAGTCCCACTTGGAACAGCTGAAACTCTTTTAGCAAAAGCTTTAAAGATGAGCTCATGAACTCAGTTTAAATTTCACTAGTTAAATTAGATCAAATAGAAGATACACACATGAATTGTCCAATCAGAGCCCACCCCCACCAAAAACCTTAAAACTCCACTTTGACTCAATTATAAAAAAGTTAAATATCATGAAGTGAAGATTCTTTTCCATTCTTCAACATCTCAGTCTCGGGTTTTTTCCCAAAGCAAAAAAAATCACTCTAAGGAATATTTATCAAAATCAGACAGGAAAATTAAAGCCTGCATAGTTATGAATCAGAACTGTTCCACCATAACCAAGCTGCTGTATCAATGGATTCTGTATACATTCTAGAACTGACCAAGTCAAAATTTAGACCAGAACAACTGTTAAATAAATGCTAGCTCTGTAAAATGTCAAGTGTGGGGACCAAAACAAAACTTACTGTGAATTTGAGACTTTCCCCCTTTGTTTTGAAGAAACAAAAATTTTCTGTAAAAATATACACTATTTTTACACACAGCTGGCATTTACAAGTTTCCTGTAAAAAATTGAAGATATCCCATTTTTGCAATTATTACTGAGCCTAAAGTCAAGTATTCTTGGCCATAACTAGGCTATTAAATCAAGCCAAAGTAGAATAGGTACAAAGTCCTGAAAAACATATGAACATATTCATCAAGAACAAGTATACCTGGGAAAGCTAATCAACAAGGAAATGCTTCCCTTCACACTGTTGTACAGTACATTGAAGCTTCTAGCAATAGTTCTTACTACTTGTAGCTTAAATCCATTTTACATAAGTCCCTGGTATTGATAATGATTTGTTTTTCAACACTAAACCAAGTCTATGAATTCAGTGGGCATGTTTAATGAACTCTATGACTAGCCGTCTACTGGAATTCCTTTCCACCCTACAATCTTCACTAAAAGTCCTCCTTGGCCTCTCAAAGATGGCCTGATGTTGAAAATGAACTTTGCTCCTTCCTTTCAGACAGTGACTCTTCAAGGAAGCAGGGCTGCTTTGCCCATGTATTTATTCCTGTTAGACAAAATCCTCTTGCCACTTCCTTTTCTGGCTAGGATGCTAGAGTAGGACTCTTGGAAGTTATAGCTTGTGAAGCTTGATGTCCGACTTCATAAATACATTTAATTTCACAGCAGAAGTCTATGGTTTTGGTGGCTGGAGTTGGTTAAAAGTCATTTATTGCACTTACAAGGCTATCTAATTAGATATGCCAAACCAGCTCCAACTCCAGCAACACCTGCAAAAGCCAGCAGCACATTTCTGATGCCGCCTTCTAGGTCCTCTACATGGAAGAACTCCACAAACCCATCCCAGCCTCTTTGTTTGACTAACCAGGTCCCGTTTTGTCCTTACGAGAATATCTGTGATACTTTCTGCTAATGGTTTGATGCAGCTTTCTTGGTTTATACTTCTTAAATGTTTAGCCACAAAGGCACCAAAAGATATGAGAGTCACAATTCTGCCCCAGTTTGTTGCTCCGTCATTGAAAACATGGACCATGACTCAAGAGAAAGATTTGACATCATCTTCGTTTTTGATGTCCAGTTTGCGAAGCATACCCTGGAAGGCCGTCTCGTGGTTGCGCTGCACCCCGTCGCCGACCCGCCGGAGGGTCTCCAGCACCTGCCTGCTGGCGGCTCCGGGCGCGCCCAGGGGCTTCGCGTCCTTGGCGCCGGTTGCCTGTTCGCGAAGGTACCGAGTGATGATTTCTAGAGATTGCCGGTACAGCTCGTCCTCCTCCTCCTCCGCTGGGGGCGGCGTCGAAGGCAAGGAGCCGTCCGTGGAGAGGCCATTACTGCTCTCCTCGACCAGCCCCAGCAGAGGGAGGGAGGGCGGCCGCTTCCCGAGAGGCTCTGGCTGGTACCCGTCCAGCTCCTCTTCGGGCGACATGATGGCGTCCTCTCCAAACTACTTAAGGGTAATGATGTCAGTGTGAGGACTAATTTGCACCTGATTCAAGCCATAGTCTTTTCAATCACTTGCTATGTATCTGAAAGCTAATCAATGACCAAGGATAAGAGTACAAGAATTCCTCTCCTTGAAAAGCAAAAGAAAAACTCCCTCATTGGTACACAATCCCCCCCACCTCCCCAAACCCCACCCCCTACCCCCAAATATAATCCACTCTGCAACCCTCATTGGGGGAGGGGGGAGGGGTTTGTGCGGGGAGAAGTGTGCAACAATGAATGAATGGAATTTCAAAATCTCTGTAGATGTTCATTGAAATGAAAAATAAACAAACTAAATTAATAAAAAAAAATTTTAAAGAGTACAAGAATTGATACCTTTGAGCTGTAGTGTTGGAGAAGAGTGCTAAATAGCCTATGGACGGCCAAAAGAACAAACAGATATGTCTTAGAAAAAGTGCAGCCAGAGAGTTCCTTAGGGGCAAGGAAGGCAAAACTTTGATTCACATGCTTTGGGCATCTTGTTACGATGGGTTATTCTTTGGAGAAGGACATCATGCTTGCAAAGGTGGAGGATCAGGGAAGGAGAGAAAAAAAACTCCCTGAGATGGGTTGACACAGTGACTGCAACAATGGGATCAAGTGTGTTGGAGTATAAGGATGGTAGAGTAAAAACAGCATTCAGATCTGGTTGCTGTGAATTGTACTCAAGTTGGTGGAACTGAACAATGACAATGTGCTTCCCTGCCAGAAATTCAATCTGGATTAAGAAAAGGCCATGAAGCAAGTACACCGTTGCTGATGTCTGATGGAACTTGGCTGAAATCAGAGAATACCAGGACGAAGTTTCTTTGTGTTTTATGACCTATGTAAAGGCATTTTACTGTGTGCATAATAATAAATTATGGATAACATTTTGAAGAATGAGAATTCTTCATTTGAAGAATAAGAACACTTACTTGTGTTCATGCAAAAGTTATACACAGCTCAAGAAGTAGTCCCTTGAACAGACCAAGGGGATACTTCATGATTTAAAATGAGGAAAAGTGTGTGTCCCGGTTGTACACTTTCCTGGTACCTATTTAATCTGAATCCTGAACAACTAATCCATGAAGATGGACTATATGAAGATGAATGTGCATAAGGATTGTAAGAAGACTCATTTAACAACATGTGATAAGTAGATGTCACGACCTTAAGTACTGAAAGTGAGAAGGACTTGAAGCACTAAAAAGGATCAAAGCCTTCAGTGTGGATTTCACCACAACATAAAGAAAAAACCAAAAATCTTCACAGTTGGATCAATAGGCAACACCATGACATTAAGTGTCATTGAGTGAACTACAACTCCTAGCAACTCTACAAATAACAGACTATAACCTTCTCCTGCACCATCATCATGATGCTTAAGCCTAGTGTTGTAGTCGTGGTGTTGCCGTGATAGTGTCAGTCCATCTGGCTGAGAGTTTTCCCATCTTTCACTCATCGTCTACCTTCCATTTCTACCTCTGACCCCCTACATGGTCTCACATACTTCTGGCATTTTGATGGAAGGAGTCAATTTTTTGAAAAAAAGGCATCATGTTGGGGAAAGTAGATGATCCACAAACATGATAGATGATTAAAAGATTGAAGTTTTCAAGGGTTTCATTTCAGTTGGATCCATAACAATTGCCATGGAAGCAATAGTCAAGACATCAAAAGAATTGCATTGGCCAAATCCACTGTCAAAGATCCCTTTCAAGTGCTGAAGAGCAAGGATGTCTGTTAAAGACTAAAGAGCGAGCTGAACCAAGCCATGGTATTGTCCATTGCTTCACATGCGTGTGAAAGTTGGACAATGAACAGGGAAGACCAAAGAAAAATTGACCTTTGAAGTGCAGTGTTGGTGAAAAATACTGAATATACCATGTTGTTGTTGTTGTTATGTCCATCGAGTCACCTGCAACTCATAGCGATCCTAGGTGCAACAGCCCTAACCCCTGCTCTATACTGTGCCAGTCTTATTGTCTCTGACACACCTACTCCCATTACCCTGGTCATTGAATCAATCCACCTCATCAAGTGACTTCCTCTCTTGCATTGTCCCTCCACCCTCCCAAGCACAACGTCACTCTCTAAGATTTCCGTAGATTTCCAAAAGAATAAATAAACAAACCTTCCTTGGCAGAAGAATGTGCTCCTTAGAAGCAAGAATGGTAAGACTTTCTCACTTATTTTGGGCCTGTTGTCAGGAGGGGCCAGTCCTGGGAAAGGACATTTTGCTGGGTAAAGCACAGGATCAGTAAAAGTGAGGAAGACACTCAACGAGCTGGACTTACACAGTGACTGCTACAATGAGCTTACACACAGCAGAGATCGCGAGGATGGTTCAGGACTGGGCAGGATCTCATTCTGTTGTACATGGGTTGGAAATTACTTAAGGCCCCTAACAATCACAACAGCTTTGACTTCTGCATTCAACCTCAGATTATGCATCTCTAGTCACTCACCTGACATGTTCAGTGGGCATTCTCTACTTGCTATGACCAAATATAACTCTGGTCTCTTCTCTTCCAAAGTCCACTCCACTGTGTCTTCCCCATCTGAGAAGATGGCACTGCCATCCACCACAGTGCCCAGGCCATAGGTCTACCAGTCACACCAGACCTACATCTTTCATTCCTCTCTCTCCTTGTGCCTATCAGCAAACATAGGGAGCTCTTGTGGCCGAGTGGGTAAAGAATTGCATTGCCAACCCAAAGGATCCCAGGTGGAATCCACCAGGTGGCCCATGAAAGAAATATGGACAGTCTCCTCCATTGTAATTAACAGTCTCTGAAAACCAGAAGGTCAGAAACTAGAAGGTCAATTATGGACTGGTTCTGACTTGACAGTATGTAGTAACAACAAATCAGTAACTCCAAAGGCTCTAATTCCAAATTATGCCCTTTATCTATCTCCCTGTTACCACTCCACTGTTATTGTTAAATGACGTGAGTCCCTTCTGATTCATGGTACAACAGGATGAAACACCACCCAGTCCTGTGGCATCCTCGTAGCCATCCCTGTGTTTGAGTGCTGCAGCCACTATGTCGATCCATCTTGTTGAGGATCTTCCTCTTTTCTGCATACTCTTTTCCTTACCAAGCATGGTGTCTTCCTCCAGGAACTAGTCCCTTCTGAAACTAGGCAGGGAAGTGAGCATCCAGCATGACTCTACCTTTACGAAATGTCACAAATAGATGCAACTGGTCTGTAGTGTTGAAATGAGAACAGTGGGTAATTATATTTGTGAATAAAGACTGAGAACCTGAGTTCTCCATGAGCAAGAAAGAGCTTGTAAGGGTACAGCTAAGACTGACAGAACCCAGATTGATTACCCATTCTCAGATTCCTGCTATCATACTCAACACCAGCCACCCAGCTCCTTAGAATTCCTTCCCGTCAGTCTGTAAGACAAACTACTGGGAATATTCCCCTTTACAGGAAGTTACTAATAGCATCTTGTCTCCATAACTTCAATCTATATGCAGACCAGATCGTTTGGGAGGCTGGACTTTAAAAGGAGGAATATGGGATCAAAATTGGACGAAGATTCATCAGCAACTTGCAATATGTACACGAGACAACCTTGCTTACTGAAAATGAGGAGGACCTGAAGCATTTGCTGCAAAAGGTCAAGAACTGAAGCTTCCAATATGGTTTGAAGCTCAACATCAAGAAGAAAAAGATTCTCACCACTGAGCCAGTTGGCAGCATCAGGATAGATGGAGAAGAGATTGAGATTGTGGCCAATTTCAGCTTCCTTGGCTCCACAATCAACACTCTTAGAATTAGCAGTCAAGAAATCAAGACAAAGTGCACTAGGGAAATCTGCTGTCAGGGTTCTTTCCAGAGTGCTGAAGAGCAATAATGTCCATCTGGAGATTAAGGTGTGTCTGATCCAGGCCATGGTCTTCACAATTACTTGCTGTTCATTAGAGAGCTGTACAATGAGTAAGGATGACAGATAATTGATGCCTTTGAGTTGTGGTGCTGTAGAGAGTATTGAACATACCATGGACCCCCAACAGAACAAACAAGTCTTTCCTGGAGAGGGTAAAACCAAGTTGCTCTTTGAAGACAAGAAATTTGAAGTTCCATCTCACATGCTTTAGGCATGTTACCTGGAGATAATAGTCCTGAACAGTCCTTGGAGAAGGACATTGTGCTGGGAAGGGTAAAAGGATGGAGAAGAAGTCACTAGATGAGATGGACTGATACCATGATGAGGATAATGGGACAGAAGTGTCAGAGATGGAAACAACCCAAGTGCCCATCAGCAAATGAATGGATAGAGAAGCTCTGGTATATTCACACAATGGAATACTATGCTGCATTGAAAAACAAGGAACACGTGAAATATTATACCAAATGGGTGACCCT
>NW_006400000.1:4055043-4062528 GCF_000299155.1 Elephantulus edwardii
GGAGTTTAGGGCTGTTGTACATAGGGTCGCTATGAGTCGCAGGCGACTCGATGGCACATAACAACAACAACAACCCCATGAATTCATTAGCATTGTTTCTTTCTCAGTTCATGAACTAGGAAATACTTGTTCTGAAAATTTGAAGTGTTCGGAAATGCAGTACAAAGGGAAGCACATTTAGAGGTTATCAACAATAACAAACAAATCATTGCAATCAAGTGGGCACTGGCTCAGAGCTGATCCTCCTGGCTGTAAATCCCACAGGAGGAAATGGTCTATCTTTCTTCCTCAGAGCAACTGGCGTCTCTGACAGCAGATTTCCCTATCCACTAGGCCACCGGAGTTCCCCATTTAGAGCTCCATCTCAGAGATATTATGGGTTCTGTTCCAACCACTGTAGTAAACTGAGTATCGCAATAAAAAAAGCCGTGTTAATTTTTTTATTCCCCACTGGATATAAAAGCTGTGTTTATACTATACTGTCATCTGTTAAATGTGCAATAGCATTATTGAAAGGTTTGAAATCTTCTCAGAATTATGAAAATGTGTCACAGAGATATGAAGTGAACACAAGCTGCTGGCGGAAATGCGCCGTAGACTTGATAGATGAAGGTTTGCCACAAACTTCCAGTTTTTATAAAACACAATCATCTGCAAAGCACAACAAAGAAAATGAAGTCAAATGAGGCTTTACAACAGGAAGCCCTCATGGCCAAGAGGTAAGGAGTCACGCTGCCCGCACAAAAGCACATGGTTCAAATCCATCTATTGCTTCATGGGAGAAAGATGAGCAATCTCCTCCTGTGTGATTTACAACTGCTAGGGAGGTCTGCATCAGAGAGCTGGATGATGACTAGGGAGGATAGAAGAAGAATTGATACCTTTGAGGTGTGTTGCTGGAGAAGAGTATTGAACTTACCATGGACTGCTAGGAAAACAAACAGGTTTGTCCTGGAGAAGGTGAAGCTGGGCTGCTCCTTGGAGGCAAGGATTCTGAGGCTTTGTCTGACATATTTTGGACATGTTGCAAGGAGGGACCAGTCCTTGGAGAGGGATATCATGCTTGGGAGGGTGGAGGGACAGCGCAGGAAGGGAAGACCCTCTATGAAGTGGATTGATTCAGTGACTGGGATAATGAGGGTAGGTGTGTCAGAGATGGTGAAATTGGCACAGGACAGAGCAGAATTTAAGGCTGTTGTACATAAGGTTGCTATGAGCCACAGGCGACTCGACGGCACATAACAACAACAGGGACCTCTGCAATCCCAAAGGCACACAGTTCGAATCCACCTTTTATTCTGCAGAAGAAAGATGGCCATGTGATCTGCTGCCTTTGAAAACCCACTGGAGAGTCAGCTATGGGTCGGTAGTGACAGTGAGCAACAACCACAAAACCTTGCGAGAGGGTCAGCTATGAGTCAGCTGAGAATCAAAGGTGCATAACTAACAATAACAACCACCACCAATACGACAGCAGGAAGCCTTGATTGGCTAACCCAGCCCTCCTTTTCCAGGAGCATCAGCTGATTGGTTTGAGTTTCTGCTAGATGTTTACTTGAAAAGGGAAAGTTAATTTTAGGCTTGTCAAATGCACATACCACCACCACCAACCACCTGAGGGTGAATGAACAGTTTGCTCCAGAGAGTACGCTAAGTAGAAGAAAAAGACATTTTTCCTCCCTAAATTTTTTTTTCCCTAAAGGGAAGTCTGCAATCTGAGATCCTCCTCTTGAGCAGCTGAAGAGAATTAGTAGTAATTTCCCTGTGTTTGTCACTCAGGTCAGGATCCTGGGTGATGCAAACGGTATGCAGTGGACTAATAACTCATTCCAGAAGCCCTAGTGGCATGATGGGTAATGTATTTGGCTATTAACCAAAATATCAGAAGTTCAGATCCATGAGCTATTTCTTCAGAGGAAGATCTTCCATAAAGGCAATCTTCCATAAAGATTTAAAACCTTGGAAAGTCCAGTGGAGGGTCGTTATGAGTCACGATTGACTCAACATCAATGAATTGTTGTTGTTGTTGTTGGCCATCAAGTCACCTGAGATGATGAACAACAGCTCTGAAGCCTGCTCTGACCTGAGCCAGTCTCACGGATTCCGACACACCTACCCTCATTGCCCCAGTTAGTGTATCAATTTGTCTCATCTGGGGTCTTCCTCTCCTGTGCTGTGCCTCCACCCTTCCAAGCATGATGTCCTTCTCCAATTGATTCCTACTGGCCACATTTCTAAAATATGTGAGATGGAACTTTAAAATCCTAGCCTCAAGGAGGAACTTGGTTTCATCCTCTCCAAGACAGACATATATATTTTCTTGGTGTTCCATGGTATGTTCAAGACTCTTCTCCAACACCACAACTCAGAGGCATCAGTTCTTCTGCCGTCTTTAGTCATTGTCCAGCTCTCTGATGCATAGCAAGTAATCATGAAGACCATGGCCTGAATTAGGCACACCTTAGTTTCCAGATTGACATCATTGCTTTTCAGTACTTTGGAGAGTTCTCTGACAGCAGATTTCCCTAATGCAATTCATCTTTTGATTTCCTGACTGCTGGTGTTAAGAGTGTTGATTGTGGAGCTGAGCAAGCTGTCCCTATTAACAACCTCAGTCTCTTCTCCATCTATCATGGACAGCAGAGACACTATGCCACAATACAAGTCCTGGAGCAAAAGCTCAGAGGCAAGGACCTTTCCCCAGCACTGCCTGAGACAAAAATTTTTCTCTGAAGCTGATACATGGGATTTGGACTTAAATCTTTCTGACCATGAGATAGAAATCAGCATGGGAGACCAGCAGCATTATGAGGTGCAGGATATTACAGAAGTGACTTGTGGCCTAAGCCATCATATCAAGGTGTTACTGCAGGGCAGGGAGGTTCTGGATGGGGTAGGCAGGAGTGCAAGCAGTGCTGACGTAGCAGGGAAAGAGAAGGAACTAGACACGCATGTGGCTGGAGGGCACTGCATGTATAGTCATCTCTGTAAGGGGTAGGGTCTTTCATTTGCTCCTTTCCCTAAAATACTTGTCTGTCATATAATGTTTCAAAGCTAAATATCCAAATTAAGGCAGACCAGGAAGAAGGATTGGTCATCCTGTTCTGAAATATAACTGGCCTTTGAAAACCCTATGTACAGCAGAGCATACTGTACACATAGAGTAGAATAACAGATATAGCACCTGAGGCTGAGCCCTCACGTTTGGAAACAAAAAGGAGGAGGGACAGTTGTAAACAGAAACTAATATTTAAACCGTGGAATGTGAGCAGCATGAATGTAGTAAAACTGGACATTGTTAAGAAATAAATGGAACACATAAGTATTGACATATTATGTATTGATAAAATGAGATAGATTGGCATGGGACATTTTGGATCAGACAATCATATGATCTAGTACACTAAAGATGACCAGTGGATTAAGATAACTAATGATCCCAATAGGGATTACTGGTGGCCTAATGGCAAGAAGCTGCCCTGCAACCTCAAAGGCACATGGTTCAAATCCACCAGTAGCTCTATGAAAGGAGGATGGGTAACTCCTGTGTGATTAATTGCCTGTGAAACCCCTCTGAAGGGTAAGCTATGGGTCAGTTCCACTTTGATGGTATAGAACAAGAAAAACAATTGTCTCAACAGCTCCTCAGAAGAAAGACCTGCCAATTTACTTCCTTAAAGAATATATTTTTTTAAAAAAAGAAAATAAACCATTGCCTTGGACTCTGAGTTGACTTGTGGTAGATCCTCCAGCAGGTTTTCAGAGATTATAAATCATATGGGAAGAGACTGTCCATCTTCATCCCTTGGAACAGCTGGTGGATTTGAACCTCACACCTTTGGCTTGAAAGCATAACTCCCTACCCACTAGGTCATCAGAACTCTTCTTTAAAATGATAGCTAAGTGAACCCAATGGAGCATTTCTACTCTGTAATACACAAGGTAATCATGAATTGGAATTGATACTACAGCTATGGAGTCTAGTGGCTCATGGTGAGGACCATCCCTGCCAATCCAAAAAGCACATGGTTCAAATCCACCAGCTGCTCTGAGAAGACGAGGCAATCAACTCCCATATAATTTACTGCCTCTGAACACCCACTGGAGGGTCAGTTCCAACTCAACAGCACACAACAATGGATTTGGTTGTGTTCAGCTTGGGGTTTTATTGGCTTTTCGGCATAAAAGTTGGGAGTTTCAACTCAATCCTGATCTTCTAATAAGTTAAAAGGCGTGTGTTTGTGTCTCTTACAGGGCGTTCTGGTGGCATAGACTCTAGGGAGTGGTACAGCTAACTCAAAAGTCCAGAATAAAAGATGCATAGTGGAATAGACAGGGGGCAGAGGGGATTGTATTACAATGAAAGAATTTTTTTTTTTTACTTTTCAAAGAGAAACGTGAACCAGGGTGCAGGGTGGGCAGGGAGGAAAGTGTGCAACAGTGAATGAATAGAAATCCAAAGTCTCTGTAAACTTTCATTAAAATTAAAAAAACAAAACAAACAAACAAACAAACAAAAAAACAACGGCGTAGTTTGAACCCACCAGTAGCCCACAGGAGTAAAATGGGCAATCTCCTCCCATGCAGATTACAAGCTCAGAAACCCAACAGAGGTTTTCCAATGCCACAGAAATGAGTTTGAGATGTCTTTTTACCAGTTTGAACTAAAAGTGGAGCCATCTGAGATACACAGAGGTAGCTCTTTGGGCCAGGTGATTTTTATGGGTGACAGCTTTGATGCCCCAGCAAGCCTTGTACCATGAGCCTGGTTTCGGGGATGATTTTCTCTGGGCAGCAGGTGAGGTGTGGAGGGAGCATCTGATGAGAAGTTCTGTAGCCTCGGCACCTTCGTGAGAACATCCTGAGCTGGGAGCAGAAATGCACTGCTGCTGATTCAGGGTGGTTGCTTCCTCACGAGGTTCACCCAGGACAGACCTGCCCAGCAGGGAAAGAGAGGGAGCTGACCCCAGCCTCTCTGGAGGAGCAGGGGGAACAGAAGACAATATTCCACACTAGTCTTTCTCCAAGCCACCTTTCCAAGGGAGACGAGAAACAAGAAGTGGTGCGGGGAAGACTCAAAGCTTTCTCAGAAGGAAGTCCAAACTCTTCAGTGAGTCCCTTGAGTTTTAGGTCAATAGTGGGCTTCTCCTGTATGTTCTAGTATTGCTGTGTATTCTCAAGTGGGAACTGACTCATAGTTGATCCTCCAGCAGATTTTCAGCAGAGGAGATTGCCCATCTTTCTCCCATGGAGCAGCTGGTGGATGTGAACTGCGTTTCTTTGGGACTACAGTGAGGATTCTTACTACAGACACTAGAGCTTCCTATTCCACAAATTTAGGTTTTGCCTTAATAGGGTTCATTCCAAAACCAAAAAATGTTCTTCAATGATTAAGAGTAATTAGCTTTGCTACTGTCACCTCCTTTTTCTCTCGCTTTGACATTAAACACCACACAGAAAGTGATGCTGATATGATGAGGGGGTGGGGCCCAGAATCACAGAGACTGGGCCGAAATGCACTGTGCCACTTCCTGGTCACGTGCTGATGGGCCCCTTCTTAGCCTCTCTTTGCCTCAGTCTCCACATCAGCAAATAGGGATGATAAATAGCACTTAGGTTTCCAGGTTCATTGTGAGAATTGAGTGGATGCAAATCACATCACACAGTGCCTGCAACATTTAAAAAAGGAAAACAACCATAAATATTATGCATTTCCTAGGTGATTATTTTTGTAAGTAGCACAGCTGATTAATTTAGCTGGGTGATTTAATTTAGCTTGGTGGTTTAATTAACTAGAGTCCAAAATGGCTTTTCTTAAATTATTAATCTGGGAACTCTGAGTCTCTGCTGTTGTTAATATGCTTTGAATTAACTCCCACTCATAGCAATCCTGTGAACAACAGGTGGAAACCTCCTGTCTTGTGCTATCCTAGTAAGAGCTCAGTGCCCATTGTTGTGGTCACTGTGTAAAGCCATCTCATTGAGGGTTCTCCTCTCTTTCACTGACCCTCTGTTTTTCCACAGAGCCTCTGCATTGAAAAGTGAACTGCCAAAAAACTCCATGATGGGTTTAGAAGAGGCCATGGTATCAGGGATTTCACTGCTGATGTCAGATAGATTTTGAAAACAGAAAATGCCAGAAAGATGTCTGTCATATTTCCTAGACCATGCAAAGGCATTTGACTCTGTGGAACTTAACAAAGTATGGCCAACATTGAAAAAACAAGAATTCCAGGATATTTAATTGTGCTCTTGGAAACCTTGAACTAGATCAAGAAGCTCTTGTCCAAACAGTAAAAGGAAATATTGCATGGTTTAAAACTAGGAACCGTGTGTATCAGGAGTGTATCTTTTCTGTATATCTATTCAATCTGGATAATGAACAAATCATTCAAGAAGCTGAACTATGTAAAGAAGAATGTGGTATCAAGATTGGAGGAAGGCTCATCAACAGCCTGTGTTATGTGATGACACAATCTCATTTCTATTCATCACGATGCTGCCTAATGGTCCAGTGGTAAGAAATTTTGTTTTCTTGATATTGAGATGCAATCCTTGATCTTCTGTAACAAGTGATTCAAGTTCTCCTCCATGCAGCAAAGTTGTCTCATGTTATTGATGAGTTATTGATGCAGGTTCTTGATGATATAGATTATTGACGAGCCTCCCTCTAATCCTGATGCCACACTCCCCTTCATAGAGTCCAGCTTCTCAGGTAATTTGCTCAGCATAGAAATCTAATAGGAATGGAAAAAGAATACAACCCTGACACATTCTCTTCTCAATTTTAAAGCATGTAGTGTTTCCCTTCTCTGTTCACACAGCATATGCAAGTTCAAATTGAGGCCCAAGAAAATTGAAATAAGTCCACAGGAAACAAAGATATGATCTTGAATCAATTCCATCTGCATTTCAAGATCATCTAATAATAAGTTTGAGGCATTGAACACCAATGATTTAAGACCAGATGAGTTGTAGGATGATATAGAGGATATCATCCATGAAGAAAGCAAAAGGTCATTACAAAAACAGAAGAGAAAGAAAAAGTAGAAACGGATGTCAGAAGAGACCCTTAGAGATTGCACTGGAGCATCGAGAAGCCAAGGAAAATATGTTGACATAAAAGAGCTGAACGGAAGATTATAAAAGGGCAGCTTAGGAGGACAAAGCAAAGTATTGTAATGGAATGTACAGAAAACTGGAATTAGAGAATAAAAAGAGGGAAAACTTACTCTGTATTTCCCAAGCTGAAAAAAACTGAAAAACAAATTTAAGCCTTGTGTTGCAATATTGAAAGATGCTATGAAGTGGGTCCGTCAGGGATGTATTCTGTCTCCATACCTTTTCAATCTGTATGCAGAACAGATCATCCAAGACGCTGGGCTGTACGAAGAGGAATGTGGCATCAGGATTGGTGGAAGAGTCATCAACAACCTGCATTATGCAGATGACACAACCCTGCTTGCTGAAACTGAGGAGGACCTG
>NW_006400000.1:4062628-4063604 GCF_000299155.1 Elephantulus edwardii
AATAATGTATACTGCATTGAAACAGAGAAGGGAGAGAACTGTTTAAAAGGGATATATGATTAGGTGATATTGTCATGACAGGAGTCCAGAACAAAGGCTGCATAGTGAAGTGGACCTGGGGGGAGGGATTGTATAACAACGAAAGAAGTTTTCTTTTACTTTTCAAAGATAAGAGTGGACTAGGGGGGAGGGGTGGGCAGGGAGAAAAGTGCAACAATTAATGAATGGAAATCCAAAGTTTCTGTAAATTTTCATTAAAATTAGTAAAAAAAAATAAAAGGGGGGGAGATATGTCAGAGATGTGAGATTGGCTCAGGATAGGGAAGGGTTCCAAGCTATTGTGTGTAAGGTCACACTAAGTTGCAAGCCACTTGACAGCGCATAACAACAACCAATTGCTGTAGACTTGACATATATGGCACATGTGACTCCATGTATCTTGGAGCAGCAAGTGGCTCCAAAGGGTCTCAAGTGGTTGATTTTTCAGAAGTCACTCACCAAACCTTTCTTCCCAAGCGTCTTTAGATGGACTTGAAAATCCAACCTTTCTCTTAGCAGCCAAGCTTAATGGCTCTTTGAATCACCCAGGGACTGTCGTCAGGTGAATAGAGAGGGGTTGGAGTTTTTCATTATGATTTATTCATTCAATTAAAGGGAAATTTTACATGCAAGGAAATGCACAAATCTGAACTGTACTAGTTGCTGGAGTTTAGAAAATGTACAAACTAGCATATCCAGTATGTAAATGAAAACAGAGTAGCTTTGTCACTTTTGAAGATTCCTTGAGACTCTCCTGGGAAGTACTGTTAGAATGTTATCTTTTCCACATGATTAAATTTGTGTATGAATTGCACTGGAGCACAGAGAAGCCAAAGTACAGAGAAGAATTCAAGATACTAAAGAGTTGAATAGAAGATTTCAAAAGGCAGCACCGGATGACAAAGCAAAATATTACAATGAAATGTGCAAGGAGTTG
>NW_006400000.1:4064741-4087323 GCF_000299155.1 Elephantulus edwardii
TGCTAGGAGAACAAACAGGTTTGTCCTGGAGAAGGTGAAGCCAGAATGCTCCTTGGAGTCAAGGATTCTGAAGCTTCCTCTGACACACTTTGGGCATGTTGCAAGGAGGGATTGGTCCTTGGAGAGGGACATCACGTTTGGAAGAGTGGGGGGGGCAGCGAAGGAGAGGAAGACCTTCGATGAGATAGATAGATTCTGTGACTGGAGCAGTGGGAATAAGTGCATTGGAGATGGCGAGTTTGGCACAGGATAGAACAGCGTTTAGAGCTCTTGTACATAGGGTTGCTATGAGTCGCAAACGACTCGATGTCACATAACAACAACAACATGAACAATATATTGGATGACCCAGAAAGTATCAAAGAAGATTGAGGGAATACACAGAATCACTGTACCAGAAAGAATTAACACTTAAAAGTTTTAGAAAGTGCCATATGAACCAAAGCCAATGGTAATGAAGGAATAAGTAGAAGCTGCATTGAAGGCATTGGCAAAAAAATAAGGTCCCAGGAATCCATGGGTTACCAATTGATTTGTTTCAATTAACAGATGCAGCCTTGGATGTGCTCACCAGTCTATGCCAGGAAATTTGTAGGACATCTGTCTGGCCAATTGATTGGAGGAGGTCCATATTTCTTCCCATTTCTAGGAAAGGTGATCTGACTGAATTTGAAAATTATGGAACAATATCATTAATATCACAGGCAAACAATACTGCTGTAGATCATTAAAAAAATTGCTGGAACAGTACATAGATAGGGAACTGCCAGATGTTCAAGCATGATTTAGAAGAGATTGCAGCACCAGGGATATCATTGCTGGTGACAGATGAATCCTGGCTGAAAGTAAGGAATACCAGAACAATGTCTGTTTGTGCTTTATTGACTATGCAAAGACATTTTAATTTGAGCATCACAAATTGTGGCTGACACTGAGAAGAATGGGAATCCCAGAGCACTCAATTGTGCTCATGTGGAATGTAAACCTGGAACAGGAGGCTGTTGTGCGAACAGAGCAGGGAGCACTGAATAGTTTTTATGCAAACAATGTCTAATTAGCCATTCCTTTTCTTCATCCATTCTAGTGCAGTGTTCATTATCTATCCATTCTTTCCCTGCTCTACCCCTTCGAATCCCCCTGTATATATCTATTGTTATCACAACGGTCTTAGGCAGTATCAGTCTTTTTGTGACTGAGATATTTCACTCAGCATATTGTCTTCCAGACTCATCCATACTGTGCTGTGTTTTACAAGTTCACTGTTTCTTTATGCTGCTTAGTATTCTGCAGTGTGGATATAAGACAGTTTCTCTAGTCATCCATTTGTTGATGGGCACTTGGGCTGCTTCCGTCTCTTTGGTACTGTGAATAATGCAGAAACATGAGTGTGCATACATCTGTTTGCTCTGATTTCTTTGGGGTCTATTCCCATTAGTGGGACAACTGGCTCGAATGGTATTTCTGTTTTCAACTTTTTGAGGAAGTACCAGACTGCCTTCTGCAGTGGTTATACCATTTTACATTTCCACCACCAGTGTCTAACAGTTCCAGTCTCTCTACACTGTCGCCATTATTTGCTGCTGACACTTTTAAAAGGCCTTTGATAGCAGCTGTACCCCTTGTAATATGCAGTCCTATTTGTTGATTGCTGCTTCCATGGGTAATTGATTCAGTTGATTGTGAATCCAAATAAAATTAAATCCTTAACAATTTTAATCTTTTCTCCTTATATCATAATGTTGCTTATTCAGTTTTGAGGGGTTTTGTTTTCCTTTTGTGGGTGTGAAATGCATGCAGAAGGCTATAGCTATTGATCTTAATTATAAGAGCTTCGAATCTTCATCTTCCCTAAACAAGACATATTATCAGCATATTGCAGCTTGTTAATGAGTCTTTCTCCAACCCTGATGGTCACATTATTTTTCACATAGTCCAGTTTCTTGGGTTATTTATCCATTTTTGGTGAAAGTAGAAGTATAACCTGTAATAAATATTCCTAATGCAAACCAAAGAGTAACAGTATCTGTCTAGAGACCAAGGTGCACCTGATCTAGGCTATGGCCTTCTCAATTACTTGCTATTCATCAGAAAGCTGGACAATGAATAAGTATTGACAGAAGAAGAACTGATGCCTTTGACTTGTGGTGCTGGAGGTGAGTGCTGAACATACCACAGACTGCCAAAAGAACAAAGAGGTCTGTCCTGGAGATGGTGAAGTCAAGTTGCTCCTTGGACTCAATGGATTTTGAAGCTCCATCTCACATACTTTGGGCACGTTGCCAGGAGGGACCCTTCCTTGGAGAAGGACATCATGTTGAAAGAGTGGAGGGACCGAACAAAAGAGGAAGACCCTGGATGAGATGGATTGATCCAGTCACTGAGAAAATGGGGATAGGTATGTTGAGTACAGTGAGGTTGGCTCAGGACAGGGCAGAGTTTAGAGCTATTGTATGTAGGGTCACTAAGTGTCACAGGTGACTCAACAGCACATGATGACAACAACAACAATGTAAACTAAAAGAGCTCTGGTGGCCTAGTGAGTAAGGAGTTTCCCTTTCAACCTAAAGGCAGGTGGTTCAAACTCACCAGCTTCCTCCATGACCGAAAGATACACAATCTCCTCCCACTCAATTTACAGCCTCTGAAAACCCACTAGAGGGTCAGTTATAAGCCCATTCTGACTTGACATCATCTAATGATAAATAAAGCAAAACAACTGAAATAAGATCCTTAGCTGTCACAAACTTGACTTTTAGGGGAAGAATGAATCCTCCGATATATTTTCAGGTGAAAAAAAGTGTCTATTTTGGGCCTATCTCCATACCTCTTCAATCTACATGTGGAACAGATCATTCAGGAGGCTGGTCTTTATGAGGAGGAAAGTGGTATCAGAGTTGGAGGAAGACTCATTGACAACTTGCGTTATGGAGGTGACAAAACCTTTCTCGCTGAAACCAAAGAGAACCTGAAGCATCTGCTGCAGCAAGTCAAGGACTTCAGCTTTCAATATGGACTGAAGATCAATATTAAGAAAATAAAAGCTCTCACCACTGGGCAAATTGGCAGCACCCTGATAGATAAAGAAGAG
The DNA here is from genome assembly GCF_000299155.1 of Elephantulus edwardii. Classification (NCBI taxonomy): domain Eukaryota; kingdom Metazoa; phylum Chordata; class Mammalia; order Macroscelidea; family Macroscelididae; genus Elephantulus; species Elephantulus edwardii. The sequence continues at coordinate 4,067,830 of NW_006400000.1, forward strand.
AATGAGATCATTAATAATTTCAGCTTGCTCAAGTCCACAATTAACACTCTTGGAATCAGCAGCCAGGAAATCAAAAGATGAATTGGATTAGGAAAGTCTGTTATCACGGACCTTTCCAGAGTGCTGAAATGCAAAGATGTCAGTCTAAAGACTAAGGTTTGCCTGATATAGACGATGTTCTTCACAATTACTTGCCATGCATCATAGAACTGGACAATGACTAAGGATGACAGAAGAAAATACTTTTGAGTTTGTGGTGTGGGAGAAGAGTCTTGAACATACACCATGGACTGCCTCTGTCCTGGAAAGGGTGAAACCAAGTTGCTATCTGGAGACAAGAATTTTGAAGCTCTGTCTCACATATACTTTGGGCATGTTGCCAGAAGGGACCAGTCCTTGCAGAAGGACATCATGCTTGGAAGGGTGTAGCATCAGCACAGGAGAGGAAGACCCTGGATGAGGTGGATTGATACAGTGACTGGGGTAACAGGAACAAGCGTGTCAGAGACAGTGAGATTGGCACAGGATAGAACAGGGTTCAGAATGTACATAGTGTCACTGTGAATCACAGGTGACTCGATGGCACGTAACAACAACAACATCGGGCATGTTGCCAGGAGAGACCAGTCCTTGGAGAAGAATATTATACTTAGAAGGGTAGAGGGTCAGCACAGAAGAGGAAGATGAGATTGATTGGCACAGTGATTGTTGCAATAGGGTAGGCATGTCAGAGACAGTGAGGTTGGCTCAGGACAGGGCAAGGTTCAGCTATTGTTCTTGGGTCACTATGAGTCACAGTCTACTCGAAAGTATGTAACAACAACCTCTATAAAGTTGAAGGTTTGTATTAAGTTGAGGAAGTTATGATTGTTAGTGGTTTGACAGTCTTTGTACTGATTCCTCTTCCATAGTGTGATATAATGTAGTACCTCTCTCATTTGAATTGATGTAAGAGTATTGAATATACCATGGACTGCTAGGAAAACAAACAGGTTCATCCTCGAGAGGGTGAATCAGGCTGCTCCTTGGAGGCAAGGATTTGGATGCCCCATCTTACATACTTTGGGCATGTTGCAAGAAATGACAAGTCCTTGGACAGGGACATCAGGCTTGAGAGAGAAGAGGGACAGCACAAGAGAGGAAGACCCTGAATGAGATGGACTGACTTAGTGACTAGGGTAATGGGGATAGGTGTGTCAGAGACAATGAAGTTGGCTCAGGATAGAGCAGGGTTCAGAGCTGTTTTACATCGGGTGGCTGTGAGTCACAAGTGACTCAACAACACATAATAATGACAACAATCAGTGTGTTGTTGTTATTGTTGTTAAGCGCCATCAAGTCGTAGGTGACTCATAACGACCCTATGAACAAAAGGCCTGAGCACTGTATAATTTTTATCCTTTCTCCACGTTCATAGGGTTTCCAGAGGCAAGCTATTTTGGAAGTGGATGCCACTCCTGCTTCCAAGCTTGTTTTAATCAGGGAGCTCCACCAAACACTGTCCACCATGGGTAACCATTGTCACATTTGACGCATCAGTGTCACAGTGTTCAGCTTCACAGCAACCACAAGTTACCTCTGTACAGCAAGTGGACAGACCAGGGCTATACGACCTAGAAGAATGTTTCACACAAAAAAAATTAAAAACAGGCCTTATAGCCGCAGATTAAAGTCACCTACCTTTGGCTTGGTAGCTTCACTTTCTGTCCACTAGGTCAACCAATCTCTCTCTATGCTGCTGTTGTTTCAATCGGTCATACAATCAGTGTACGACTGGTAAATAGAGGAAAATATCTCCACTAAAACCAGAGGGGAAAATGATGGAAAATTTGGTGGGAAAAACTAAAAGATAAATGGGACATAGTAAAAAGAGATAATAGATATGTAATTGGAAAGTAGAGCAGAAACAAAAAATTAAAATAAATAAGAATTTTCTAAAATTAATTAGATAAATTTGAATATAGGCTCAAATTTTCACTGAAATCAAACATGAAGAAAACTACTCCTGGGCACACCTCAGTCAAGCTACTGAAAGTCAAAGACAAAGAGAATAATGTAAAAGCTGTGGGATAACATTGGGACTAAGCGTTGAATTGTAGCAGAAGCATTACAACTAAGAAGACAGTATGTTTGAAAGAAAATAATTGCCAGCCTAGGACTATAATAGTCAATGAAATGATTTTTATGATCTTTCAATTTGTTCTTTTTGTTGTTGTTGATGCTAGGTTCCATTAAGTACTATTCACAGCAACCCAACTAAACAGCAGATCTGAAGCCTGTTCTATCTTGTGCCATCCCTCCAATACTGAAAATCAAATACAGATATCTGCAGACAAAGGGAAGCTAAGACAACTAACTCTATTTTTTTTTTTTACAACTAACTCTTTAGGCATAAGGAAAGTCATTCTCAATACAAAAATGCAAAACAGAAAACTTCGTGTTGACAGGTGTTGCAGAGGCAACTGCAACCATAGGACCCCTATGAACAACAGGTCTGAACCTGCTCTGTCCTGTGCCGTCCTCTCAATCTCGGACAAGTTCAAGTCCATTGTTACATCACTGTGTCAATATGTCTTATTGATGGTCCATCTCTTGGCTTCTTTCTCTGGCCCTCTCCCTTTCCCAGCCTAGACTGGCTCCTCCTGTGAGCCAGGTCTGTGAGACCAGGTTTCACCATCCTTAACTCTACGGAGTACCTTGGCCTCACGTTCTCCAAGAAAAACTCCACAAAATGGGAAATAGGGTGTTCAGAAAACTGTTTGAAAGTGATATATGATTGGGTATTATGGTTATGACAAGAGTCCAGAATGAAGATTACATAGTGGAGTGTACTCGGGGTGGGGGTGGGGGGTTCTATACCAATGAAATAATTTTTCTTTTACTTTTCAAATAGAAAAGCTAACTGAGGGGAGTGGTGGGCAGGGAATAAAATGCAACAATGAATGTATGGAAATCCAAAATCTCTGTAAACATTCATTAAAATTAATTTTTAGAAAAGAGGAAAAAAGGGGGGAAAGAAAGAAAACCTCACAGAAATAGAATATTGGAGGAGAATCTCATAGAAAGTGTAAAAAGGGTATTGACTTATAAAGCATATATATGCACACATCCTTTGAGGCAGCAATAGCACTTCTAGGGATTGCCATAGACAGAGTGGACATGTTCACAGATCTATCCCCTGCCTTCTATACTCAGCCTGGTACAGGAAGCTGACTGCTCTGAAATCAATCACCTGGTTCCCTTGGCAACAGGCGTCAGCGGCTGGGTTTGGACAAAAGGAAGTAGGAGCAGCAGCCAGCAGAGGAGGGAGGGAAGGCTGAGGGGTTTCTCCCGTGACCCACTATGGTTTTGAACCAGTGTTTGCCTAGCCTTGCACCAGCTCCACGACAGACTTGGGATTGGAGCAATGTGACCCACAGAGTTTCCACTGGCTGGTTTTTTCAAAGCACATCTTAAGTCGTTCTGCCTAATTTGTCTTAGTTGGAAAGCTCCACTGGAATCCAATCAGCATCAGAGCAACACAGAAGCCCCCACTGCCAGAGAGGTGAATGGCACATGAGAAGCACTGGCTGGGCCTTGAACCTGGGTTTCTCCAACGAAGGCCAGAATCCTACCGCTGTACCACTCTCCCTCCATATATTAAAAACAACAGCAACCAAAAAACTCTTAATTCAAACTTTCTGACAATATTGTTTACAATCTCAGAAATAGCCTTAACTCCAACAGTTGGTGAGCTGGGTACACTCAGAATTCTGCCAAAGAAAACAACAGCTACATGGAAGTTGGTGGGGAATGTTCTCCAGCATTCAACTCAATTCATTGCTGTCAAGTTGCAATGAACTAATTGGTGAGCTTCCAGAGGCTATGATTCACATAAGAGGAAACTGCTCATTTTTACCCTACAAAGCAGTTGGTAGATTCGAACTTCCTGTCTTTGGGTTGGTAGTACAACTCCTTACCCACTAGGCCACAGAGCTCCAAGACTAAATGGGGGGGAATAACACAAGAATTTTTCTCATAAACTATCATATACCTAACCAAAAGTGTATATGTGCAATTATTAATACTTTTGTTGTTGCTGTGTGTCATCAAGTCAGAACTGACCCCTAGCTGACCCTCTGGCAGGTTTTCAGAGGCAGTTAATCACATAGGAGGAGATTGTCTATCTTTCTCCCATGAAGCAGCTGGTGGGTTTGAACTACATGCCTTCGAGACTGCAGTGCAATTTCTTGCCAGTAGGCCACCAGAGTTCCCTAATACCTTTATAAGAGTTTATAATAATGTTGATAAACTCCTTTTATACTATTTTAATTTTTTATTACCATGTGGATTTATTGCTCTTTATAATAATCCTCTTAAATATCTTCTAAAAATAATAATAAAATCCTTTCCTAAAGGCACAATGTTTTCACCAGGTAAGTTATTTCGCCCTCACCTCTCAGTCTTTTTTCACTCTCTTAAAAACTCACCATCAGCCAAGCCAAACCTCTCAGCAAAGCGTGCTTGAGAAACCAAAGGATGATGGAGGATAGCGAAGTCCATGACTTCTGCCAGATTTCTGTGTAACTTCCTCTTTATCAAGCAAGATAAGACTCTGTGGAACCCAAACATGTTCTGAAGGGGACAGAAGGACAGGAACAACCTATTTGCATTCCTTTCCCCACCTCTTCATGTCCTCAAATGAGTGTCACTTAACCTATCACTTGATCTCTCTGGAGAGGAGCCCTGATGGTTAAGGAGTTCAGCTACTAACTAGAAAGTCTGTGGTTCAAACTCGCCAGCTTCTCCACGGAGGAACAGTGAGGCAGTGTGCTTTTATGGGACTGTTTGGCTCTTTCCTATAGGGTCGCTATGGATTTTAATCAAATAAGCAGCAATAGGTTTGAGTCTGATCAATTTGCATGGAGCTTCTCACAGTATCAAACCGCCTCATTGCGTCTGGCTCCCTAGAATTGCTAAATACAGAAAAGGGGGGGGGTATTAAAAATAGAAACAAACTAAACCCTCTGATCAACTCAAAGTGACTCTATGGACAGAATAGAATTGCCCCATGGGGGTTCAATGGCTTTAAACCTTTATGGAAGCCAACTGGGCTTGAGCACAGCAGAGACTGTGAGGATATGATGGCTTGATGTGTTGTTTGCAGGGTCTCCTTGAGTTATACTTGACTTGATGGCACCTAACAAGAACACTACATCACTCCCCTACTCATTGATATCAAGTCAGAACTGACTCATAGCTGACCCTCCATTGGGATTTGGAGGCTGCAAATGAAATAGGAGGAGATTGCCCATCTTTCCTCCATGGAAGCTGGTAAATTTGAACCACCAGAAAAGCATGGCCTTTGGGTAAAGCATGGGCCTTAGTGAGCATTTGGGTTGTGTCCAGCCTCGTTCATCTGCTTCAACAGATGAACAGAATTTTATCCAAACCAGAGGGAATTTGAGACTGAAAAGCTTCAGACAAACTAATCAAACTGAAGGCCATTGCCATTATGTGCTGTCAAGTTCAAACCAACACAGAGCTGACTCTCAACAGGTTTTCAGAGGCACTTAGAAAGAGGAGTGGTATCCACTTCCGTAATAGCTTGTCTCTGGAAACCCTATGAACATGGAGAGAGGATGAGAGACACCCAAGCGTTGAGGACTCTCCTTCATAGGGTCGCTATGAGTCGCCTGCAACTTGATGGCACTTAACAACATCAACATAGAGAGAGAGACCAGCTGGCCCAGTGGATAGAAGGCCATGCTACCAAGCCGAAGGTGGGTGACTTTTAATCCACAGCCCTTGGGCCTGCCTTTCATTGTTTTTGTTCAGACATTCCTCTAGGTCGTATAGCCCTGGTGTACAAGTTGCCGTACAGTGGTAACTTGTGGTTGCTGTGAGGCTGAACACTGTGACACTGATGTGTCAAGTGTATTAATGGTTGGCTACCCAATGTGGACAAAGAGTGGGTTGGAGCTCTCCGATTAAAACAAGCTTAGAAGGAGGAGTGGCATCCCCTTCCGTAATAGCTTGCCTCCTGAAACCCTATGAACCTGGAGAGAGGATGAAAGGCACCCAAGCGTTGAGGACTCTCCTTCATAGGGTCGCTATGAGTCGCCTGCAACTCGATGGCACTTAACAACAACAATAACATAAATTGCACCAGAGGTCATTGTCCATATTTCTCCCAAGGATAAGGTTTGAACATCCCGTCTTTGGGTTGTCAGTGCAACTCCTTACCCACGAGGCCACCAGAGCTCACTCCTAATACAGTTTTTATTGGTAGGTACTGTCGGATTGGTTCCCACTCATAATGTTCCCACAAACTACAGAACTAAATGGTGTCTAATTCTGCTTCATCCTCACCATCACTGCTATGTTTGGGTTGCAATGTTGCAGCCACCTTGTCAATCTGTTTTGTTGATGATCTTTCACCCTTTCTGTTGACTCAACTTGACCCATCATTCTCCAGTGATTGGTGGCCTCTGATAACATGCACAAAGTGTTGGATGAAGTCTCAACGTCCTCACTTCTAAGAAGCATTCTCGCTGTACTTCTTCCAATATGACCGAGGTCCTTATCAAAAAGAGAAGAGACAAACAAAGAGGTACAGGGGAGTGGCTGGGAGTGCTTGAAGTGAGGACAAGGCACGGAGGAAAGGTGGCCACATGAAAAAGGAGGCAGAAATGCACACTCATGTTTATTGCGGCTTTGTTCACAATAGCAAAGAGTTGGGAACAACCTAAATGCCCACCAACAAACGAATGGATAGGGAAGCTGTGGTATATTCACATAATGCAATACTACACTGCATTGAAAAACAAGGAACTCATGCAATATTATTCAAAATGGGTGACCCTGAAGGACATTATGCTGAGTGAAATATCTCAGTCACAAAGGACAAATACTGCATAGTGCCACTGTCGTAAAATGGGACTGACATCAGGGTTGAGGGGAAACTGAGAAAGAGGGGATAAATAATGTATTGATACAGATGAGGGACAGAACTGTTTAAAAGAGATATATGACTAGGTATTATTATCATGACAAGAGTCCAGAATGAAGGCTGCATAGTGGAGTGGACTTGGGGAAAGGGATTGTATAACAATGAAAGATTTTTTCTTTAACTTTCAAAGAGAAGAGCGAACTGGCAGGGGAGGGGTGGGCAGGGAGAAAATGCAACAATTAATGAATGGAAATCCAAAGTCTCTGTAAAACATTCATTAAAATTAATAATAATAAAAGAAAAAGGAGGCAGAGATTGGATTGATGTATCTACAAGCTAAGGAACAAGCAACACATGAAAGATTTTCAGGGACCACAGGAAGCCAGGAGGAAGACAAGGTTGGAACTTCTAGAGTCTTCAAAGTGAGCATGGCCTGGTCAATACCCTGGTTTTGGATTTCCACTTAATTTTTCTCATACAAAACCTAAACTTAGACCGAGAAGCTATTGTCCAGAGCAATGGAACACTGCATGGTTTAAAATCAGGGAAGGTGTGCATCTGGGCTATATCCTTTCTCCATACCTATTCAATCTGTATGTTGAGCAAATCATCTGAGAATTTGGACTCTATGAAGAAGAAAGTGGCATCAGGACCAGAGGAAGACTCATCTACAACCTCTGTTATGCAGATGATACAACCTTGCTTGCTGAAAGTGAGGACTTGAAGGGATTGCTGCAGAAGATCAAAGACTACAGCTTTCAATATGCACTGCATCTCAACATCAAGAAAACAAAAATCCTCACCACTGGATCAACAGGCAACATTATGATAGAGAAAAGATTGAAATTATGAAGATTTCATCTCACTTGGATATACAAACAATATCCTTGGTAAGAGAAGTCAGGAGATCAGAAGATTTATTGCTTTGGACAAGTCTGTTACCAGTGACCTCTCCAAATTACTGAGGAGCAACAATGTCAGTTTGAAGACTAAGGTGCCCCTGATTCAGGCCATAGCCTTTTCAATCACTTGCTTTCCATCAGAAAGCTTTTCAGTTTAAAAAGGATGACAGAAGAAGAATTGATGCCTTTGAGCTGTGATGTTGAAGAAGAGTACTTAATATTCATGGACTTCTTTAAGCACAAACAGATACAGAGAATCAAGATGGCGGCGGAGGCAGAGACAACGTGGTGAGCTGCGGGAGCAGTGGATCACTTGGAACAGGAGCACTATGGCCTCCTACAAACTTCTGTTTCTGATAATTGAAAAATTAGACAGTTGATGACTGGTCTTCAGTGAGGATTGAGGCTCAACAACAAGAATTCACAGATTCGCAAGGAAGAATGGGTGAGTGCTGCAGCTCCCAACCCCGTCCCGAAGAGCCCGCACTGCACCACACTGCAGCTGCAGCTCCATGAAGCTCCCACAGCCGGAACCTATGGAATCCCTCACCCAGGATGGACAGTGGGCAACGGGCCTCCCTAGGACTGGTGCAGCGGAGCTGCCACACTGTGGCAAAGTGGACTGGTTCTGGGGAAAGAATTCTTGGAACCAAGATGGCAGCTGCAGGGGAAGCGGTGGCCACTGGCCTCCCACATGCGAGATGAAGCGCAACTGCCAGCCAACCATGTGGGAGGTGACACACGGGAGATGGCTTGCACCCACCAGCCACCCACGTGGAAGATGGCACTCACCCAGCAGCCACGCGGGCGGGGGGGGATGGCACATGCCCACCGGCCACCCACGCTAGGGGATGGTGCCCGCCCTCCAGTCACACATGTGGGAGATGGCGTATGCCTGCTCGCCTTCCGTGCTGGGGGATGGTGCACAACCACTGGCTGCCTGTGTACGAGATGACGCACGCCCATGGGTCCCCCGCGCTGGGGGATGGCGCACACCCACCCCCACTGGCTGCCCCCGCACAAGATGACGCGCACCCGCCAGTTGCCCGTGTGTAAGATGATGGGCGCCCACCAGCTGCCCGTGCTGGGGGATGGTGCCCACTGGCTGTCCATGCAGGAGATGACATGTGCTCGCCAGCCACCCACGTGGGAGATGACGCACGGAAGATGGCAAGCGCCCACCAGTCTTCTGAATGCAAGATGACGTGTGCCCGCAGGCCGCCCATGCTAGGGGATGGCGTGTACCCACCCTCACTGGCTGCCTGTGCACGAGATGACGCACACCCACCAGCAGCCCGCGCTGGGGCATGGCGCCCACCGGCTGCCCACACACAAGATGATACATGCCCACCGGCCACCCACATGGGAGATAGGGTGCGCACCCCATCACCTGTGGGGGGGATGTGCGCCCCACTGCCTACAGGTTTGGGTTTCCTTGGAAAACCAGAGATGATCACCTATACAATGGATTGCTGAAAGTCACTGTGAGTTGTCTACTTGATGACACTTAACACTGGCAGCATGTCCAACAGGACCGACATCCTAAATGCACCACATATTTTGATCTGTTGAATGCTTCTGCCAAAAGCTTTTAGACCTGGGGGGAGCCTGTTCACAATTCTTAGGTTCCCTTTGCCATTTATAAAGGGGGAGGGCAGTGACACCTACTTCAAATTATAGTATGAACACTTATGGAGGGAAATGGGGGTGCTGGAATTGGAGATGCCGTCCCTGGCCACACAGTCCTTGGTCAGGTGAGGGGACCAGATTGGGGTGGGGGAAATTAGAGGGGGAGTGTACCAGCCAGCCCATTGGGGATGTTGCCCTGCCCGGGATGGGCTGTCCTAGGCCCTCAGCTCGGGGCGAGCCGTCACGGCCCTCTGCCCGGGGCGGGCTGTCTTTGGCCCTCAGCTCGGGGTGAGGCCATCACGGCCCTCAGGGTGAGCTCCTCAGTCCCCAGATTGTGCCATCTGTCCCCTGGGTAGGAAAAAAAACCTGCCTAGGGTATCCAGAGAATTTTACCTAGGCTACTTTCTGCCACCCTCTCCCCCAGTAAACCTGAAAGCAACACCCCCAAAACCTCTCTATTTGTAACTCACAAGTTTGTTCTCTCTAGGTTTGCTCCCTTTCCTACAGGTAACCTTACCACTGAGTTTTACTTCAGACCTGACCCCGAACTCAGTGCCAGTGACAAAAAGGAAATACAACTGCCAGCTAAAGAAGCAAAGGAGGGTGGAGCCTCTGGGTTCAACCAGCCATCCCCACTGCACCCACCTGGGAAAACACATTGCAGTCCAGAGGGGAGCAAATGACAGGAAATATTTTCTAACAGAACAAGAAGGCAAACAGCCTTAACCCAAGATCACTAGTAAGGTGATAAAGTGTCCTCCCTTTCCCCCTTCACATCAACACCCCTGTTCAGCATGAAGAAGCCAGAGAGTCAGCATCCAGTCCCCAAATCAATAAGACAGTTGATTTAATTACCATTGGAAAATGCTTGTCATTTTCCTGTAGCATCTGGTCCCTACTGGATCCTTTTCATTTCCTTCACCTGCTCCCCCTACCAACCAATTTCTGAAGCTCTGCAACTGCATCCCTGCCCATCCTCACCCTTCTGCCCCCAACCCTCACCTCCTTGTACCCCCAATATGTTTTTTCCCAATAAAAAAATTTTCAAAAAAAGAAAAAAGAACAAACAGATACATCTTAGGGAAATGGCAGCCAGAGTGTTTTAGAAGCAAGGATGGAGAAACATTGTCTCACATAATTTGGGCATATTTCTAGGACTGTATATTCTTTGGGAAAAGACATCATGCTTGGAAGGATGGAGGGTCAGCAAAAGAGTACATTATCTTCAATGAGATGGAATGACACAATGACAATGAGTTCAATTGTGTCAGAGATGAGAATGGCACAGGATAGGATAGGGTGTAAATCTGTTTTCTTAGGATTGCAATGAGTCGTAATCAACTAAAAAACACCTAACAATGACAAGAGCTCCTAGAAGTCTGAGACAAAATATTTCTGGTGCTTGAATTCCCCCAGTTTGTGGCTTTTCTAGCCATTATGTTAGCCCCATTGGGGGGCATGATCGCCACCCTTAACTGCAGACACATGATCTTGCAAATCAGCAATAGCTGTGGTACCAATATAAGAGAGAGCTCATTCCACATTGTGAGATGATGGGAGTGGAAGAGAGAGAGTGAGGGTACTGTGGAACTGCTGTTAAGACACCGTGGCAAGATGTAAGCAGAGGAGCTCTGGAGATGGAGCCACAGTTTTGATTTCTGCATGATTGAATGAAAAGCTGTCTTATAATTGTTCTGAGATAAAGTTTGCTGGATGATTGAGGAAACCAGAGGTTTATTTGTGCTGCTGAAATGAACCTAGGTTTTCACTTGTTGACTGAGAAGATGCCTGGACTAATTGAGAAACTCTGCCTTGTTAATCTGGTGTGGGATTTCTAGACTAAACCTGGACTTGCATTGTGTGATATTCTTTGCCTCACTCATTCCCAAACCTATTTCCGTAATAAACTCCACGACTGTGAGTCAAGTCTGTGAGTCAAGGTGCAACAAATATTAGATTGGTAGAATGATTGGTAGAAATATTTACAGAAGCCTGTCAGGTGGCATATCTGACCATGTAGTTATTTATGAGATACTATGGATATTATTGATGGGGGAAGTTCCCCTAAATGAAGCAGGTAGAAGCCAGGTTTGGCCACTCTCACCTTGCACCTGCTCCTTTTATCCACTTGTATTTAACTCCACAAATAGATATTATTTTAGTGTCTTTTCAAAAATTCATATCTCTTTAAAGGAAAAGCCTGATTATAAATGAAGAAATGGAAAAATGTGTCAGAACCAGGAAGCAATTAAAAAAAAAGATTACCAAGTGTTCTCAATGCCCTGAATAAGGACAACAAAGGAGCTTTTCTGAATGTATTATTTGTTTGTCCATCTCTGGAATACTTGGCTTTTTAAAGAAAGCAATTCCATTAATTTACAGTCATCCGTTGTGACATAGTGTATTATGTGTCAGGCTGCTAACTAGAAGGTCACAGGTTCACATCTACCAGGTGATCCACAGGAGAAAGGCGGGCTGTCTCCTCTCATAGAGATCTACAGTCACAGAAAATCATGAGTTAGAATTACTCAAAGGCAGTGAGTTTGGTTTGAGTGTTTTAGAAGTGTTTTGTAGGAATGACAAGGTCTTTGTTTACCTTCTTTTTTTTTATGAAAACAACAATTAAGCTTAGCAGGTTGCCAGAAGCTCCATTCCTTTGTTGATGTTCATCAAACACTGCATTTGCAATCCACAAGTGCATCCACTTACAATCAAGAATATTCAGAGTGCCTGTCCATCTGTGGCATCCGTGGAAAGGAAGTCGTGTGTGCAAATTAATTCATCAAGATTGCATTTTCCCAGCAGTCGTCAAAGCCAATTGAGCTTGTGTTTTTACAGGTGAAGAGAGTGATTCTTAGCAAAACTTTGTGTCACAGGTAAGTGAAAAATGACCAAGGCATTCGTGTTTCCCTTGGCCTGGTTTCATTTCACAAGCCTTGCCTTTTAAATCAGGACTCAGGTTTCAGAAACACTTTAAGACACTGAAACCAGCAATTAGTGTCTGAGATCCCAAGTCAGTGAATAACTGTGTCTATTAAGATAAGCATAAAGGAGCTTTTATGAGTCCACACACTAATTTACCTTCCTTGAGATGGAATAGGCCTGCTTTTACTATTTGTTTGCAAATTATGCATAGGCTAAGAACAAGAAAAGAAGACCTTCAACAAGATGTGTAGACACAGTGACTGCAACAATGGATTCAAGCTGAGCAGAGATTTTGAAGACGGGGTAGAATCCAGAAGGGTTACAGCCTGTTGTACAGAGGGTCACTATGAGTCAGAGCTGACCTCATGGCATCTAACAAAGACATTTGGTTGTGTGGATTACAACAAATGATAGCTAACACTGAGAAGAGTGGGAATCCAAGAATACTTAATTGTGCTCATGTGGTATCTCTACATAGACCAAGAAGCACTGGTCAGAACAGAATAAAAGAACACTTCATGGTTTGAAATCAGGGAAGGTGTCCTTCAGGGTTGTATCCTTTCTCCATACCTGAATTCTGTCTGAATGCTGGACTACAGGCCGAAGAATGCAGCACAAGAATTGGAGAAAGGCTCATCAATAATCTGCCTTATGCGGATGACACAGCCTTGCTTGAGAAAGTGAAGTGGAATTGAACATTTGCTGAAGAATATAAAAAATTGAAACCTCCAATATGAGTTATACCTCAAAGTCAAGAAAATTAAAAACCCTTACTGGTACACCAATGGACAACATCATGATAGAGAAAAAAAGTGAAGTTGTCAATTAAATTATTTTACCATCAACATCAGCAGCAGTCAAGAAAGCAAAAGACAGTGCTTTCTTTCATCTGTTTCAATGCACTGTTTATCATTTATCCCCTCTTTTATCCATTTTCCCCAACCCTGTGAGTCCTGTTTTGCAACAGTGATTTTTATGCAGTATTTGTCCTTTTGTGCTGAAATATTTCACTCAGCATAATGTCTTCAAGTGTCACCATGTTGTGTAAGATTTTATTAGTTCCTTGTTTTTTCAGTGCTGCACTAAAATTACAAGGAAAAATAACAAAAACAAAAAATAAAGCAAAAGACATGTTGCATTGGGAAAATTTGCTGTCAAGGACATAATTAATGTATTAAAGAGCAAAGATGTCAATTTAAAGATCAACACATGCCTGATTCAGGCCATGATATTTTTAATTTCTTCCTGTACATCCAAAGGTACACGGTTCAAATCCACCAGCTGCTCTGCCAGAGAAAGAATTGCAAACTCTTCCTGTGTCATTTACTGCTTCTGAAAAGCTGCTGCTATGAGCAGGTTCTAACTCAACAGTACGTAACGACACCAACTTAAATCCATTATGGAGGATGGATACATTGAAATTTTACCCAGTCGGTTATTTGTCTTTGTTAATGGTGTTAATGACTTCTTAAAAATTAAAAACAACTCCCATCAACAAACGAATGGATAAAGAAGCTGTGGTATATTCACACAACAGAATACTACACTGCATTGAAAAACAAGGAACTCATGAAATATTATTCAAAATGGGCGACCCTGGAGGACATTATGCTGAGAGAAATATCTCAGTCACAAAAGGACAAATGCTGCATGATGCCACTGTTGTAAAACAGGACTGACCTCAGGGTTGAGGAGAGACTGAGAAAGATGGGTTCAATAATGTATACTGCATTGAAAGACATGCAGGAGAAAACTATTTAAAAGGGATATGTGATTAGGTACTTTTGTCATGATGGGAGTCCAAAGAGAAGGCTGCATGGTGGAGTGGAACTGGGGGAGGGTTTGTAAAACAATGAAAGAGTTTTTCTTACTTTTCCAGGAGGGTAGTGTACTAGGGGGGAAGGTTGGGAAGGGAGAAGAGTGCAATAATGAATGAATGGGGGGGGGCGGGGAATTGGGCAATGAATAAAGAATGTCAATTAACAAAACGAAAGATGATTTTGAAATTTGGATGGCACAGATTCAAGACTGAAAAAAAAAAGTGATCTTGTCTGAAGCCACCTTCTCAACCTCTTATTCAGTCCAGTGTTCTTACTATAAATAAATACATGTCATGGTACTAGGGATATTGTTGCTGATGTTAGATGGATCTTGGCTGAAAGCAGAGAATACCAGAAGAATGTCTATCTATGTTTCATTGATTATGCAAAGGCATTTGACTGTGTGGATCATAACAAACTGTGGCTGACTCTGAGAGGAATGGGAATCCCAGGACATTTAATTGTGCTAATGCGAAACCTGTACTTGGATCAAGAGGCAGTAGTCAGAACAGAGCAGGGTAACACTGCATGGTTCAAAATTGGGAAGCGTGTACGCCAGGGATGCATCCTGTCTCCATACCTCTTCAACATGTATGCAGAGCAGATTATCCGAGAAGCTGGGCTCTATGAGGAGAATTGTGGCATCAGGATTGGTGGAAGATCTATTAACAATCTGTGTTATGCAGATGACACAACCCTGCTTGCTGAAACTGAGGAGGACCTCATGCAATTGCTGCAAGGGTCAGGGACTGCAGCCTTCAGTATGGACTGAGGCTCAATGTCAAGAAGACAAAGGTTCTCACCACTGGACCAATTGGCAGCATCAGGATGGATGGCAAAGAGATTGAGATTGTTCACAGCTTCAGTTTGCTCGGCTCCACAGTCAACACTCTTGGCACCAGCAGTCAGGAAATCAAAAAGCATATCGCGATGGGAAAGCCTGCTGTTAGGGACCTCTCTAAAGTATTCAGGAACAACGGTGTCTCTCTGGAGACTAAGGTGCGCCTGATACAGGCCATGGTCTTTGCAATCGCTTGTTATGCATCAGAGAGTTGGACAGTGACTAGGGAGGACAGAAGGAGAGTGGATGCTTTTGAGCTGTGGTGATGGAGAAGGGGACTGAATGTACCATGGACTGCCAGGAAAACAAACAGATTCATCTTGGAGAGGATTAAACCAAGCTACTCCTTGGAGGCAAGGATTCTGGGGCTTCGTCTGACATACTTTGGACATGTTGCCAGGAGGGACGGGTCCTTGGAGAGGGACATCATGCTTGGGAGGGTGGAGGGACAGCGCAGGAGGGGAAGACCCTCTATGAGATGGATTGATTCGGTGACTGGGGTAATCGGGATGGGTGTGTCAGAGGCGGTGTGCTTGGCGCAGGATAGAGCAGGGTTTAGGGCTGTTGTGCATAGGGTCGCTGTGAGTCGAAAACGACTCGACAGCACATAACAACAACAACAATGTCAAATATGGAAAAAAAACCCTAACACAAACATTTCCAAGTCATCACTGCTGAGTCAGAACTATTAACTACTGATGACCATCACATTACATTTAAGGCAAAGACCTTTATAGAGAAAATAACTGAAAGCACCTTTTGGCTGTTGGGAGAAATGCTACATTGAACATTGATATACAAGTGCTTGTTTGAGTTGCTGCCCTTTTGAGTCTTTGGCATAAAAATTTAGATTGATGGGTCATGTGATATTTCTATGCTTCAATTATTGAGTAATCTCCAGAGGTTTCTCCAGTGGCTGCACCATTTTGCATTCTTGCCAGGGATACATAGGTGTTCTAATTCCTCCACTTCCCTACCACCATTGCTATTTCCTGTTTTGTTTGGGTTTTGATGATAGCCATCTAGTGGGTGGTGTGAAGTAGGGTTACATTCTGGTTTTTGTTTGCATTCCCTTGAGGATTAACATCACTCAAATTAATGTGAGTGAGAAGGTCCAAGGAACTACAGCCACGAATGTATTTGGGTTCACAGAGGATACTTCTACATATGTATTTTTATGTACTGCAAGTATTTTTGATGCTTTGTAATTGGAGTACCAAAAAATAATCAAGAAAATGAACAAGTCTGTCTTGAAGAAGTGCAACTGGAGTGCCCCTTAGAAGCAACAATTGTCAGACTTAATCTCACATACTTCATCAGGAGGAGCCAGCTGTCCTTGGAAAGGAACGTCATGCTTGGAAGAGTGGAAGGTTGAGGAAGGAGAGAAGATTCTCTAGGAGGTGGATTAGCACAGTGACTGCAAAAATGGGCTTGAGCACAGCAGAGTCTGTGAGGAAGCTGCTAGGTCAGGCAGGCTTGCAAACCATTGTGCATAGGGTCATTGTGAGTCTTCTCAATGCCATCAAATAGCGCACCAAGTTATGCCAAGAAATCTGGAGGACAACCACTTGGCCAACTGACTGGAGGAGATCTATATTTATTCCCATTCCAAAGAAAGGTGACCTGGCAGAATGCAGAAATTATTGAACAATATCATAAATATAACATGCAACCAAAATTCTGCTGAAGGTCATAAAAAAAATGACCAAAACAGCACATCAACAGAGAACTGCCTGAAGTGCAGGCTGGGTTTAGAAGAGGCCATGGTACTAGGGATATTATAGCTAATGTCAGATGAATCTTGGCTGAAAGCAGAGAGTACCAGAGAAATGTGTCTGTGTTTCATTGACGATAAAAAGGCGTTTGACTGTGTGGATCACAACAAACTGTGGCTGACTCTGAGGAGAATGTGAATTCCAGAACACTTGATTGCACTTACACAAAGCCTAAACTTGGACCAGGAGGCAGTTGTGAGAACAGAGCAAAGAAACACTCCATGGTTAAAAATTGGAAAGGGCGTACACCAGGGATGTGTCCTATCTCCATACCTTTTCAACTTATATGCAGAACAGATTATTTGGGAGAAATGTGGCATCAGGATTGAAAGAAGACTCATCAACAATCTGCATTAAGCAGATGACAAACCTTGCTTGCTAAAACTGAGGAGGACTTGAAGCGCTTGCTGCAGAAGGTCAAGGACTGCAGTCTTCAATATGCATTGAAGCTCAACATCAAGAAAACAAAGATTCTCACCACTGGGCCTATTGGCAGCATCATGTTAGATGGTGAAGAGACGAAGATTATTAACAGCTTTAGTTTGTTTGTCTCCACAATCAACATTCTTGTTACCAGCAGACAGGAAACTAAAAGATGAATTGCCTTGGGAAAGTCTGTTATCAGAGACCTCTCCAAAGTACTGAAGAGCAACGATGTCAGTCTGGAGACTAAGGTGCACCTGATGCAGGCCATAGTCTTTGCAATTACTTGCTAAGCATCAAAAAACTGGACAATGACTAGGGATGATAGAAGGAGAATTGCTGCCTGTGAGCTGTGGTGCTAGAGAAGAGTATTGAATATACCACAGACTACCAGGAGAACAAACAGGTTCATCCAAGAGAGGGCGAAATCAGGCTGCTCCTTGGAGGCAAGGATTCTGTAGCTTCATTCAACATACTTTGGACATGTTGCAAGGCAGGACAGTCCTTGGAAAGGGACATCATGCCTGGGAGGGTGGAGGAGCAGCGCAAGAGAGGAAGACCCTTGATGACATGGATTGATTCAATGACTGGGGTATTGCAGGTAGGTGTGTCAGAGACAGTAAGATAGAGCAGGGTTTAGGGTTGTTGTGCATAGGGTTTCTATAAGTAGAAGGCGACTCGATGGCACATAAAAACATGGTGTAGAACATACAGACAGCAAACTCATTAAAAAACTTCTGGTTAGACCCCAAAAATCAATTCTTAAGTGTTTCATTAGTGAAACATTATTTTATGGTCACACAGATATTTAATGATAAAGGTATCACTCTAAACAGACTTTGGATAAATGGATGAATTTATAAATCGATGACACTGGGGATGGAAGTGCCCAGTCCAGTAGTTTCCCAGCCCAGCAGTCACCCAAGAAATGCTCCAGCAGAGAAAGTCCCTGACTGCAGCCAAGATGTATTGCTCACCTATGACATTGTCCTGGGCAACACAGCCAGGTGGTCCCTGTGCCTCTATAGCCAAGCAACCACTTACTGAGAAACTCCCATGTGTTACACTGTGCTAAGTGCTTGACACGCACATCATATCTAACCTGCATCACAGCCCAAGGGGTATCCTTACATCGAATTTTTCAGATGAAGAACTGGAGCTCAGAGAGCTGGGATCAAGCACCCAGCTCACCAAGCTACTAAGGGGCTGAGGCCAGCCTTCAACCCTGGCACCAACTCTAAGACCTACGTGCTGAATCATGAGCCTCTTCCTTTAAGTAGCTTGTATGAACTCCATGGCACTTCTCATCTACCCTGCTTCTCCAGCATGTAGAACTCCCAGCTGTCTTTCTGTATTTTTGAGTCCCTTATTTCACTGGCTTCACTGGGCCCCTTGGGGATATGGGCCTTGATTTTCCTCATTGTGGAATGGGCACCAAGCAAAGGCTGTGACTTCAGGAGATCTTGGAAAAATATATTGGTTGGTTGGCTAATGGTTCAACTATCATGGAGGGCAAAAGCCCCTTCACTAGCCATCATCCAAATCAACAATGAGCATTCCCCAGTTCACAGAAAAACACAAAAATCATGCAATTCCAGTAGAATATAAAGTCTGGCAGGCAAGGACTTGGTCTGCCATCTTCGAAGTCCCAAAACAAAGCCAGGAAACATCTGAAAATGCAGAATCTGATAGTCAACAAGTGTCTTGGTAAAGCCATTGTCCTCTGAACATATCACTAAGGCTCCGTGTCTCCCTGTTCAAGTGTGTTATTCTCAAGAAAAAGACTACACTTATTTTTGTGTCCTCAAAGTCCAGCATTTGTTTCCAGCATTCACTAATTCCTTCAACAAATATAGTACTCCAGTTACTATATCAGACGTTAAGGGTACAGCAGGAAAATAAAACAGGAAGAAATTCCTGTTTTTGTGAGGCTGATGGTGTGGTAAGTGTTTGCAAAAACTAAGATACAAATGGATATTTGTACAGGGTCGAACTCGTTCAGCATTTCTTAAGCTCAAGGAACGGAAGAGCAAATTCAAAACTCGAGTTGCTACAATCATGGATGCTTTAGATAGAATGTTAAATGATCCAGGAGGTATCAAAAGAAGATGGAAGGAATATACTGAGTCATTGTACCGAAAGGAATTCGCAGATACAGAAGAATTTAATGAAATAGCATTTGAGCCAGAGCCTATGGTGATGAAGGCAGAAGTTCAAGCTGCTTTGAAGGAAATAGCAAAAAATAAGG
>NW_006400000.1:4098831-4100858 GCF_000299155.1 Elephantulus edwardii
TCTGACATACTTTGGACATGTTGCCAGGAGTGACGGGTCCTTGGAAAGGAACATCATGCTTGGGAGGGTGGAGGGACAGCGCAGAAGGGGAAGACCCTCTATGAGATGGATTGATTCGGTGACTGGGGTAATCGGGATGGGTGTGTCAGAGGCAGTGCGGTTGGCGCAGGATCGAGCAGGGTTTAGAGCTGTTGTGCATAGGGTCGCTATGAGTCGGAAACGACTCGATGGCACATAACAACAACAGCAACAACAACCATAGGAGAAAGATGGGCAATCTTCTCCTGCGCTACTGACAGCCTTCAAAAAACCACTGGAGTGTCAGCTATGAGTTGGTTCCAACTAGATAGCAATGAATTATAGTTTTTCCCAACTACAGATTAAAAAATATCAAATCTGTAATCTGACCTATAAAAACCAAACTCACTACCCTCAAGTCAGTTCCTGGTCAGCGAAACCTGCCGTCAAGTTTCTTAGGCTGTCAGTCTTTGAAAGGAAACTGCCCTTTTATCTCTCCAGAAAGCAGCTCAGGGATTTGAACCGCAGACCTTCTAGTTAGCAGCTCAACCCATAACACCACACTACATACCATAGAGTAGAATAAAAAAATAAAAGTAAAAGTAAATTTCCCTTACTCTCTTCATTCAAAATAATCCTGAGAATAGCCCATGGAATAACAGCGTATGCAAAACATCCCATAGTGCAAATCATATGGCAAAACCCAAATAATAGATTTTTATTGTAGTGTCAACTATTTAGTTCTTGCCTCTACTTCCAAAATATCAGGCCTTTGAAACCCTATGTACAACAGAACACACACAGTTGACTAGCAGTCAACTAGTTGACTAGTTGACTAGGCAACTGAGGCTGAGCCATCAAATATGGAAATGTAAAGGAGGAACCGTCTTAAGTAGACACTAGTGACTGGAACATGGAATGTGAGAAGCATGAACATAGTAAAACTGGACATGGTGAAGAAAGAAATAGAACACATAAATAATGACATACAGGTACTGGTGAAATGGGATATCTTGAAACAGGACATTTTGAATCAGACAATCATATGATCTACTGTGCCAGAGAGGAAAAGATGAGGAAAAATAGGGTTGCTTTCTTTTCTTTTCTAATTTAGTTTGTTTGTTTTTCATTTCAATGATCATCTACAGAGATTTTGGAATTCCATTAATTCATTGTTGCACCCTTCTCCCCGCAACACCCCCCCCGTCGCTCCTCTCCTTGAAAAGCAAAAGAAAAACTCCCTCATTAGTAACAATCCCCCCCCCCGCACCTCCCCAAAACCCACCCCCTATAGCTGTGGTATATTCGCACAATGGAATACTATGCTGCATTGAAAAACAAGGAACACATGCAATATTATTCAAAATGGGTGACCCTGGAGGACATTATGGTGAGTGAGGTTTCTCAGTCACAAAGGGACAAATGCTATATGGTGCCACTATTGTAGAATGAGGCTGGCATTTGGGTGGGGGTAAAACTGAGAAAAATAGGGTTGCTTTCACAGTTTAAAAAGCCATTTCCGGCGCACGGGTCGCAGTGCTCCTGCGCGGTGGGGCGGGGCCAGGAGACACTAGGAGCTTGGCCTTCACGCTCAAGGATCCAGTTCGGCCCTTGCGCTTTCTCAGAGTGCTCTGCGCTGTGAAGAAGCAGCTCCTGGAGACTCTGGGCGTTTTGTGTTGGTTGGAGCCACACGACCAAGATGGCAGCGATGGCGGAGTGACAGGCTTCCTCAGGGTGGAAACCGACAGCAGTGGTGGAAGCAGTAGTGCCGCCCTCACACAACGCGCCTTTTCCATCCCGCGACGAGTCGCCGTGAAAGCAAAGCAGAGTCAGCGGTTCAGAAGTAAGTGGCCCTGTCTATTATACTGCGACAACCACCCCAGAAGCTGCGGCCTGGCAGAAAAAGAACCCTGACTTGAGTGGCAGTGGTCAGGTGGTCCTGGGCCGACTGTGTGCCCTGTGACGCCGCCGAAGGGCCTTTGGGTCTGGGGGGTGTTTGGGGGTGTTTT
>NW_006400000.1:4101601-4103182 GCF_000299155.1 Elephantulus edwardii
AATCTTACTGGCACTGCCCGATATGCTAGCATCAATGCACATCTTGGTATTGAACAGAGTCGCCGAGATGACATGGAATCGTTAGGCTATGTTTTGATGTATTTTAATGGAACTAGCTTACCATGGCAAGGACTAAAGGCTGCAACAAAGAAACAAAAATTTGAAAAGATTAGTGGAAAAAAGATGTCCACTCCTGTTGAAGATTTATGTAAAGGCTTTCCTGCCGAATTTGCCATGTACTTAAATTATTGTCGTGGTTTGCACTTTGAGGAAGCTCCAGATTACATGTACCTGAGGCAGTTATTCCGCATTCTTTTCAGGACCCTGAACCATCAGTATGACTACAGATTTGATTGGACAATGTTAAAGCAGAAAGCAGCACAGCAGGCGGCCTCTTCCAGTGGGCAGGGTGAGCAGGCCCAAACCCCCACAGGCAAGCAAACTGACAAAACCAAGAGTAACATGAAAGATTTCTAAGCATGAATTGAAGAACAGAAGAAGCAGAGCAGATGATTGGAGCAGCATTTGTTTCTCCCCAAAATCTCGAAATTTTCGTTCTTATGGACACTAGCCAGTGGTTGTGGACAACCATTTACTTGATGTGAAGAACTTAATTTCAGTGTCAACTGGCTCTGGGCAGTGCTGGTGATGCTGTATCTTGAATTGTAGCTGCTGTATTTGTGAATATTAACTGAGATAGTGAAACATGGTGTCCAGTTTTCTATTGCATTTCTTCAAGTGGAAAAGTTAACGAAATGGTTGAGACAAATTGGTGGAGAAATTGTGCATATGCCAATTGTTTTGTTAAAGCCTTTTAGTTTGAACTATACTGCTTTGAGATGTCATTTCAGAAGAACGGCATGAACAGTCTTCAGCCACAGTTGTGATGGTTGTAAATTGTGCATTCTTAGGGTTTTTCCATCCCTGGGGTTTGCAAGTTGTTCACTTAAAACATTCTCAAAATGGTTGGCTTCTTGTTTGCAAGTCAGCTGATACGGTAGCAACCAAAGATTCCAGTGTTTGAGCATATGAAAGACTCTGCATGCTAACCTGTGCTAGAATAACAGCATCTAAAGTGAAGATTTCAGAAACTTAGTGACTACTAGATTATCTTTAGGACTCTCCATTAACTCTATAATGTTCTTGGTATTAAAGGGGGAAAACCCACATATTTGTCAGAGAAAATTAGGTACCATCTTACAACTGAACATGTATGTATGTTGCTTAGATAAATGTAATCACTGTAAACATCTATACGATCTGGGATTTTTTTAAATTAAAAAAACCAACAAAAATGCCTTGCTAACTTATTATGAATTCAAGATCTCCCCAATTTTTTAATAGACTACTCCAAGCCATTTGTTAAGTATGTTCCTTTATAAATCTTTTCTTATTTAGTGTTAAAACTATGCTCAAATTTTTTTTTGTTTTAAAGTTTTGTAAATTTTTTAATTGTTTTTGGTTTGAAGGGGAAAGTCATTCTTTCATTTTCTTCTTTTTTTTTTCTCCCTCCTCTTTTTTTCTTTTTTTTTGTTGTTTTGTTGTTTTTGTTTGTTTGTTTGTTTGTTTTTTTCTATAATT
>NW_006400000.1:4104641-4106379 GCF_000299155.1 Elephantulus edwardii
GGGTATTTTGTACCATAACCTTGAAACTGTAATTTGATACTGTTTGGTAAGATTAATCATGGAGTTGTACAATTTGATGGTTGAGAAGGTAAGGGTGATGGGAAGAAACTGGTGTGATAAACTATTCAGATTTTGAAAATAAACTAGTATAATAAAAAAAGAATTAGGGAATTAATTGATGATTTCTTCACTGCAAATACCTTTATAAGAAATACAAATGCAAACTCTACACATGAATTTCACCTGATGGTATCCGCAGGAATCAGATCAATTATATCTGTAGAATGAGTCACTGGAGAAACTCAGTATTAGCTGTGAAAACTAAGTCAAGTGCTCATTGTTGAACAGTCCATCAACTACTCATAGGCAAATTCAAACTATAACTAAAAGAAGGTCAAATGAAATCCATAGGAACCAAATTTGACCTTGAGTCTATCCCACCTGAATTTAAAAACCCTCTCAGGAAACCAGTTTGCGTTCTTGAACACTAATGAACAAAGACCAGATGAGCTCTGGGAGGATATCAAGGATATCATCTAAGAAGAACACAGAAGGTCATTACAAAGACCGAGGAAGAAGAAAAATACAAGATACATGTCAGAAGAGACTCTGAATATTTCACTAGAACACTGAGAAGCCAAAGCAAAAGAAGACATAGCAAGGAATTATAATAAAATGTGCAAAGAGCTGGAGTCAGAAAATTAAAAGGGCTAAACTCCTGGGGCATTTCTCAAGCCAAAGGAATGAAAAAACAAATTCAAGCCTCAAGTGGTAATACATAGAGATGCTTTGGGCAGAATATGAAATTATTCAGGAAGCATTAGAAGAAGATAGAATGTACAGTCATTTTACCAAAAAGAATTGGCTGACACAGAAGAATTTCTGAAGCAACATATGGTCAAGAGCCTGTGGTGATGAAGGAGGAAGTTCAAGCTGCTCTGAAGGAATTGGAGGGGGTGAAGAAAAAACACGACAAGGCTTCAGGAATTGACTGCATATCACTTGACATATTTCAGTAAATGGACGCTGCCCTGACACACTAAGTTGTGCCATGAAATCTGGAGGAGAAACACACTTGGCCAAATGACTGGAAGAGATCCATATTTGTTCCCATTCCCCATAAGAAGGTGGCCTGACAGAGTGTGTAAATTGTCGAGCAATATCCCTAATATCATATCCAAATAAGAATATGCTGAAAATTATTCCAAAACGACTGGAACAACACGTCAACTGAAAACTGCCAGATGTGCAGGCTGGGTTTAGAAGAGGCCGTGGCACGTGAAGTATTATAGCTAATGTTAGATGGATTTATTTGATAGCAGAGAGTACCAGAGAAATATTTATCTGTGTTTCATTGACTATGCAAAGATATGTTTAGTGTGTAGATCACAACAAACTGTGGCTGACTCAGAGAAGAATGGTGATCCCAGAACACTTCCTTGTGCTTATACAGAACCTATGCTTCGACCAGGAGGCAATCACCGAAAGAGAGCAAGGAAATCCTGCATGGTTTAAAATCAGGAAAGGTGTACACCAGGGATGCATCCTATTTCCACACTTTTTTAATCTATATGCAGAACAGATCATACTGGAGGGTGGAGTAATGACATTCAGGCGATGGCCTTTCCAATTACTTCCTATACCTCTGAGAGCTGGACAATGAATAGGGATGATAAAAGAAGAATCAATGCCTTTGAGTTGTGGTGTTGGGGAAGAGCAATGAACGTCCCATGGACTT
>NW_006400000.1:4106562-4137460 GCF_000299155.1 Elephantulus edwardii
CGAAGGAGAGGAAGACCCTCAGCCAGGTGGACTGACATGGTGATTGCTGCAATGGGTTCTTGTGTGTCAGGAAGTGTTAGGATGTCACAAGAGAGGATGGCGTTCAGATCCGCTATTCATAGGGTCACAATGACTTGACGGCTCCTAACAGTAACAACAACATTCACTGTCCATTTTCCATATTTTGGAAATGTTGGTAGGAGGGTCCAGTTCTCTGAGAAGGGCATCAGGCTGGGAATGGTGGAGGGTCAGTTAAAGAGAGGAAGACCCTCAAGGAGATGGATTGACACAATGACTGCAACAATGGGTTCATTTCAGACATGATGAGGAAGGCACAGGATAAGCCTTGATTCAGATCCATTGGTCACATGGTCTCTATGGTATTAAACCCAATGGAACCGAACAACAACTTAATATTGTGGACTGGAAACAAAGACAAGGCAATGGAGCCTGTCATTAAGAAGTCCTCTAGTTTGTGGGGGAGGGGTGGGTGGGGAGAAAAGTGCAACAATGAATGAATGGAAACGCTAAGCCTCTGTAGACTTTTGTTAAAATTAATAAATAAATGAAAAAAGAAGTCCCCTAGTTGTTTGGAGGATAAATGTGTTCACAATAATTACAACCCAGCATGACAACTATCACTGTTGTTGTTACCCGTCAAGTTGCTTGCAACTCATAGCCACTCTATGTGCAACAGGTCTGAAGTCTGCCCTTTCTGGAGCCAGTCTCACTGACTGCGATTCACCTATTGCCATTGCCCTAGTTCCTGTATCTATCCACCTCATTGAAGGTCTTTTTCTCCTGTGCTGTCCCTCCACCTCTCCAAGCATGATATCCTTCTCCAAGGACCGGACCCTCCTGGCCAAATGTCTGAAGTATGTGAGACAAATCTTTAAAATCCTAACCTTCCAGGGGAAATATGATTTCAACGTCTCCAAAACAGATCTATTCGGGATTTTTTATCAGTCAATGATATGTTCAAGACTCTTCTCCAGCACCACAACTCAAAGGTATCCATCCTTCTTCTGTCATCTTTAGTCCTTGTCCAGCTCTCTGATGCATAACAAGTAATTGTGAAGACTAAGGCCTGAATTAGGTGCGCCTTACTCTCTAGACTGACATTGTTGCTTCTCTGTGCTCTGAAGAAGTCCCTGACAGCAGATTTTCCCAGTGCAATTTGTCTTTTGATTTCCTGACTGCGGGTGTCAAGAGTGTTGATTGTGGAGCCAAGCAAGCTATAACTCTTAACAACCTCGGTCTCTTCTCCATCTATCTCGGTGCTGCCAATTGACCCAGTGGTGAGAATCTTCATCGTCTTAATTAGCTTTAATCCATATTGAAGACTACAGTCCTTGACCTTCTGCACCAACAAGCACTTCAGGTCCTCCTCAATTTCAGCAAGTAATGTTACATGTATCTCTGCGGGGCCACGAAGCATGCAGGACATTTATTTATGTCTTGAATTGTTACAAGTTGGAGGCTACTGAGTGTCTAGGGTGCTGCT
This sequence comes from Elephantulus edwardii, assembly GCF_000299155.1. Lineage (NCBI taxonomy): Eukaryota > Metazoa > Chordata > Mammalia > Macroscelidea > Macroscelididae > Elephantulus > Elephantulus edwardii. The sequence continues at coordinate 4,108,067 of NW_006400000.1, forward strand.
GTTGTTATTAGGTGTCTTTGAGTCAAGTAGGGCTCATAATGACCCTATGAACAACTGATCTGAACCCTGTCCTATCCTCTGCCACCTTCACAGTCTCTCACACACTCAAACCCACTGCTGCAGTCACTGTGTCAATCCACCTGGTTGAGGCTCTTCTCCTTCACCATCCCTCCACCTTCCCAAGCATGATGTCTCTCTCCAAGGATACCGTCTCCTAGCAACATGCCCAGTGTATGTGAGATGAAGCTTTATCATATTTTCTTCTTTAGAGCCCTCCGGCTGCATCTTCTCCAAGATACATCTGTTTGTTCTTTTGGAAGTCAGTGGGATGTTCAGCACTCTTCTCCAACACCACAGTTCAAAGGTGTCAATTCGTTCTCTGTCATGCCTATTCATTGTCCAACTCTCAGCTGCATAGTAAGGGATTGAAAAGACCATAGTCTGAATCAGCTGCATTTTAGTCCTCAAACTAATATCAGATAGCAATTAGATCATATAAAGAAACAGGCGACCTCTGGATTTTTATGTGGTAGACATACAATAAGCATTGTTGTTAGTTGCTGCCAAACTGACTCTGAAGTCATGCTGGCACCATGCACAGTACCCAGTCCTGTGCCATCCCTCTGATTGGTTGAGGATGGGAGTATTGTAATCCACAACGTGGTTATTGGTTGGTTTTCAGAAGTACATCACCTGTCCTTTCTTCCTAGTCTTCCTTAATCCAGAAGTCCCATGGAAACCTATTCAGCATCACAGCAACAATTAAGTTGCCCTGATGAGCAGGTCTGTGGTGCTTGTGAGGGCCATTGGCCAGAAGTCAACCTGAATCTCTCTCATAAAAGGTAAAATTTTACACCGAGGTACTAATGTCTCCCATTCAGTAGACAGTGGTGGTGTGGAAACCGAATAGTGAAGACTTGAAAGATGAAAAGGCGGTGGGAGAAGGAGGAGGCATCCCAGACAGAGGAGACAGTGTGGACAGAGCAATGAGACAGCATGGAGTAGAGCCAATGAAAACAGCAAGGGCCGCAGGGAAGTTCAAGGTCAAGAGGCGCTGAAATAAGGCTTAGCAGGAGCTGAGGCCAGAGATCACAAAGGTACGCACACAGAAGAGTTGGGAGTGTTCCTGTAGAAACCCCTGAAGAATTTTGAGCAAGAAAATAACACGTCCAAAGTGAGAAAATAAATGTCCAGGAAGGAGTGTCCAGCAGATAGACTTACGAGGAAGGGTTTAAAACTTCCCCACCTGCCCAGACCAGCAGAGGTAGCAGCCAGAGAAGCCGCCGTCTGTGCCCTCTCCCACCCGCCCTCCACTCGCCCCAGGGTCTCTTTCCCTCTTCCTCCTCCACCTCCCGTCTTCCACCTCCACTGGCCCCGCGAGGCCCCCCTCTCCTGTTGTTCCACCCGAACCCCCTCCAGCCCTTCTCCTTCCCGCCTACAATTTTGTTTTTCACCCTCACCTGTGACCAAAGACTTGACCACTCAAAGTTCAGCTCCGGAACACAGCTAGATATGGACACCGGTGTGATTGAAGGTGGATTAAATGTCACTCTCACCGCCCGGCTCCTTATGCATGGAGAGAAAGTTGGCAGTATCATCAGAAAGAAAGGAGCATCCATTAAGACGACATGTGGAGAGAGTGGTGCATTTACCAACATCTCAGAAGGGACTTGTCCTGAGAGAATTAGCACTTTGGCTGGACCCACTAATGCCATCTTTAAAGCCTTTGCTAAGATCATTGACAAACTGGAAGAGGATATAAGCAGCTCCTTGACCAATAGCACAGCTGCCCTGAGTAGTAGTAACCCTGAGGCTGCTGGTTCCTGCTGGTCAGTGTGGCCCTCTCATTGGAGAAGGTGGTTGCAAGATCAAGAAAAACGGGAGATTACAGGGGCACAGGCCCAGGTGGCAGGGGATATGCTCCCCAACTCAACTGAGCGGGCTATCACTATTGTTTGTGGCATTCTGCAATCCATTATTGAGTGTGTCAAACAGATCTGCAGGGTCATGTTGAAGACTCTCTCCCAGTCCATCATGAAAGGCATGACTATCCCGTACAGGCCCAAGTCATCCAGTTCTCTGGTCACCTTTGTAGGTGGTCAAGACAAGCAGTGACAGTGCAAGCTTTCCCCACACCGCCCCCTCCATGTGCCTCAATCCTTAACCGGAGGGACCACCTCCAGAGGCCTATACCATTCAAGGACAGTGTGCCATTCCACACCCAGATTTGACCAAGCTGCACCAGTTGGCAATGCAACAGTCTCATTTTCCTATGACACATTGATGCCTTTGAGCTGTGGTGCTGGAGAGGAGTCCTGAATATACCATGGACTGCTAGGAGAAAAAACAAGTTTGTCCTGGAGAGGGTGAAGCGGGCCTGCTCCTTGGAGTCAAGGATTCTGAAGCTTCGTCTGACATATTTTGGGCATGTTTCAAGGAGGGACTAGTCCTTGGAGAGGGACAGCATATTTGGAAGAGTGGAGGGACGGCACAGGAGAGGAAGACCTTCTATGAGATGGATCGATTCTGTGATTGGGATGGTGGGAGCAAGTGTTCCGGAGACAGTGAGGTTGGCACAAGATAGAGCAGGATTTAGGGCTCTTGTACATAGGGTCACTATGAATCACAAGTGACTCAACGGCACATAACAACAACATGGCAACATCAGATTCAGTGGCATTGAACCCAGCTCTCCAGAGGTGAAAGGGCAGGTTTGGATGCATTTGCTCAGACTACTTCTCATGAATTCACCATTCCAAATTATTTGATTGGCTGCATAATCAGGCATCAAGGCACCAAAATCAGTGAGATCCATCAGACGTCTGGGGCACAGATCAAAATTGCAAAGCCAGTGGAAGGGTCTACTGATAGGCAGGTTACCCTCACTGGATCTGCAGCCAGCATTAGCCTGGCTCAGTATCTAATCGATGTCAGGCTTTCCTCGGAGACAGCTGGCCTGGAAAGCAGCTAGGACAATGCAGATTCACCCATAATCCCTTTCTGTTGTTCAACAGCACCCATGATCCATCTGTGTAGTTTCTGAACAGTCGGGCATTCCAGGTTTTAAATAGTTTGTAAATTTTCAGTTTCTACACTTTATCATCCACTCATGATTGTTTAATTAAAGCATTTTAATTCCTAAAAAAACAAGCAAACTTTCCGACCTGAGGCACAAATGGAGGCTTGTACACCAATGTTCACAGCAGCATTATTCACCATCGCAAGAACATGGAAACAACCCAGATGTCTAGCTACAATTGAATGGATTGAGAAATTATGGTACATTCACAGGATAGAATACTATGTAGCACACAGAAGCAATGATTTTGTAAATTACTACCTAACTTGGGAGGGACTGGAGAGCATTATGCTAAATGAACTAACTCAGTCCCATAAGGACAAATACTGTATAAAATCACTATTGTAGGACAAGTTTGAGGATCCAAGATGAGGTGGGAGCAGAGGGGTAAGGATGGGGTGCGGGGGTCAGGAGGAGACATTAATCATAACGTCACACAATTTGATGAGGGGAGCATGAAGGAAATAGGAAAGATCCAGTGTGTACAAACCAATGTATACAAACTTTGTAAATAAACCAGTATAAAATAAATTTTTTTTAAAAATCCCAAAACTTTCCCCCCATTGGATTTGGAAATTATGATATCATCTGGATCATTTTGGCATCTGTGAGGGAGGAGGGAATACTTGGAGACAGGCAAGGCTTTAGTAGGAAGATTTATTAAGAGGGTATTTTTTTCTTTTTTCTAAGTTACAAGGTGGTTGTTGTTTTGATGTGCTGTCGAGTCTGCCTTGATTCACAGTGACACTATGAAGAACAGGTCTGAACCCTGCCCTGTCCTGTGCCTTCTTCACAGAACAGGTAAGTGAGAAATGACCAGCATCAGATTTGCTGCTGGAGTAATGGTGATGGAAAGGTAGGAAGAAGATGAGAGAGAGATTTAATGAAAAGAGATTTATGAGAAAGCCACTGAAAAGTTTAGCTCCAATTGGTACACCTTTGTAGATTTTTGGTCAAAACTCTATACTAAATGCTGAATGAATGAACCTACCCACTGCCATGCAAGTGGATTCTAACTCAAAGCCACGGTTTGTTCTACAGAATTCTACAGAGAACTGCTCTAAAGGGTTTCCAGGGAGCTCTGGTGGCCTGGTGGCAAGAAGCAGCAATGCAATTCTGAAGGCACACAGTTCAAGGCCACCAGCTGTTACGAGGGACAAGAATGGGCACTCTCCTCCTGTGAGATTAACTGCCTCTGAAAACCCACTGGAGGGTCAGCTATGAGTTGGTTCTAACTCGATGGTACACAACAACAATTCCTTATGGAAACCAACTGTTTCATGTGGAATCACTCATGGGTTTGATCTACCAACCTTTTAGTTTGAAGCTCAATTATTCAACCATTGTGCCGCAGGGCTCCTTGATGAATGAATGAATGAATGAATGAATGAATGAATGAATGAATGAATGAAATAATCATCAAAGCTGTGGTTCCAACATCATCCAGGGCCTTCAAAGCCCTTCGGTCTCATAAACAACAGGCACAACTCATTTTATGGTGTTTCACTTTATCTCACTTCTTAGCTAATGCATTTTTTTCACAAATTGGAGATCTGTGGGACTTTTGTCTTGAGCAAATCTACCAGAGCTGTTTTTCCAACAGCATGTGTTCATTTCATGTCTCTGTGTCACGTTTTAGTAATCGTCACACTATTTCAAGCTCATTTCATAATACGATTGCACACTTAAAAGACTTCCATTATGATTGTTGTTGTTGTTGTTATTGTGTGTCATCCAGTCCACGACAACTCCTAGTGACTCTATGAACAGCAGCTCAAAATCTTACCCTGTCTTACACCATCTTCTCAATCTCTGCCATGTTCAAGCTGTTGTTACTGTGTCTCTCAGTCCAGCTTGTTGAAAGTCTTCCTCTCTTCTGATGACTCTCTACTTTCCCCAGTGTGATGTAGTATATTTTTCCACTGCTGCACTATCGTTGTTGCCATGTTGGTAGGTGCCATCGAGTCGAGGATGACCCAGGGATCCCGTGAATCACAGATCTGAACTCTGTCCTCTCCTGCACCATCCTCACCATCTGACACACTAAGTTCCTTGCTGTAGTCACTGCATCAACCCATCTAATTGAAGGTTTTCTTCTCTTTCGCCAACCTTCCATCTTTCCAAACATGATGTGCCCCTCCAAGAAATAGCCTCTCCTAGCAAGAAGGTCAAAATATGTGAGGTGAAGCTTTGTCAAATACTTTCAAGGAGCACTCTGGGTGTATAGTGTGTAAATATGATTTTTATGCCCTTGGAAACAAACAAAAATATTCATATGATTTGCTTCCTTTCAATATTTACTCAATTGCAGTGATCTGGAACCAAATCTGCAATATTTACAAGGTATTCCTAAATGACTAAAAACTCATCTCAAATAAATCCCAGAACCCCAGTCTCTTCCTTCCCAGGAATACCAACATGTAGTCCACTCATTGGACTGCAGCTATGTTGAAGGCTTTGGCAAAAAAATAAGGCCCCAGGAATCGATAGGACACCAATTGACTTGTTTCAATTAACAGATGCAGCCTTGGATGCACTCACTAGTCTTTGCCAGGAAATTTTGAGGATGGGTGTCTGGCCAACAGATTGGAAGAGGTCCATATTTCTTCCCATTCCCAAGAAGAGAGATCCAAATGAATGTGGAAATTGTCGAACAATATCATTGATATTACAAGCTCAGAAAATATGCTGAAGATCATTCAAAAATGGCTGGGACAGTACATAGATAGGAAATTGCCAGGAGTACAAGCAAGATTTAGAAGAGGCCATGGCACCAGGGACATCATTGCTGATGGATCCTGGCTGAAAGTAAGTAATACCAGAAGAATGTCTATTTGTGCTTTATTGACTATGCAAAGACATTTGACTGTGTGGATCATGCAAAGTTGTGGCTGACATTGAGAAGAATGGGAATCCCAGAGCACTTAACTGTGCTCATGAGGAACCTATACCTGGACCAGGGGGCTGTTGTTCAAATGGAGCAGGGGAGCGCTGCATGGTTTGGAATTGGGAAGAGAGTTCATCAGGGTTGTATTCTATCTCTATGCCTGTTCAATCTATCTGCTGAGCAAATTATCCAAGAAGCTGGACTCTATGAAGAGGAATGCAACATCAGAATTGGAGGGAGACTCATCAATAACCTGCATCATGCAGATGACACACCTTACTTGCTGAAAGTGAGGAGGACTTGAAGCACTTGTTGCAGAAGATCAAGGAAGGCAGTCGTCAGTATGGATTGTACATCAATATAAAGAAAACAAAGATTCTTACCACTGGGCCAATAGGCAGTGTCATGATGGATGGAGAGGAGATGGAAACTGTTAACAGGTTCATCTTGCTTGGATCTACAAGTAACACCCTTGTTACAAGCAGTCAGGAAATAAGGAGTCACATTGCACTGGAGAAATCGGCAGTTATGGACCTTTCCAAATTATTGAGGAGTAGTGAAGTCAGTTTGAGAACTAAGGTGCTTCTAAGGCCATAGTCTTCCTGATTACTAGCTATGCATCCAAGACCTGCACAATGAATAGGATGATGGAAAAGGAATTGACGCCTTTGAGTTATGGTGTTGGAAAAGAACATTGAACATCCCATGGATGGCCAAGAAAACTAATAGCTATGTCTTGGAGAGGGCGCAGCTGGAGTGCTCTTTCGAGGCAAAAATGAAGAGACTTCACCTCACATACTTTGTATATGTTGCTAGGAGGAGCTATTCCTTGGAGAAGGACATGACATTTCGGCGAAGGAGAGGAAAACCCTCTACCAGAAGGACTGACACAATGACTGCTGCAATGGGCTCTTGAGTGTCAGAAAGTGTGAGGATGACGCAGGACAGAACAGGGTTCAGATCTTTTGTTAATAGGGTCGCTATGAGTTGTACTCGACTTGACGACACCTAACAACAACAACAAGTCTACTCATTGTTCTGGAGACAGAAGTCTGTCTACTACTTAGATGGTGTTCTCCGTTATTTCCCCCACTGTTTCTGCTCCCTCCCACGTCAGCACCATCATTTCCTAGTGTGACATCATTCATCCCAACACAGGACCCCAGAGGCTTTCCTCGCTCCAACTCTCCCTCCCTGGAGAACAAGTAGCATTTCCAGCTCAAGGAAATTCACATAGGTCAACAAAGTACCACACTAAGCAGGGGGTGGTGCAGCCAGCCTCCCTTGCTTTTCTCCTACTCCGTCCAGGCTTCAAAACGAGATTTATTTCTCCATTGACTTCTGTGCTTTGAATATCCAGGCCTTGCCTTACAGTCTCCACCCCACAGTCAGGGGAGTTTTGAGATTTCTAAGTCTCATTTGTTTCTGTCATCCTTATTCCAAATCACTGAGACCCTGAGGCCAACCCACACCCTCCCATGTCAGCTCTGCTGTGCATGCCACAAGCAAGATGTGGCTTCTTCCTGGCCAAGAAACACAGCAGTTCACTCAGAGAAGAATAAATGATTCCTCCCTGGCTGCAGGACAGGCACCAGAATCCTGGCTTTCTTGATAAAACTCAGGTATCTTGCTTTGCTGCTTGCAAATTACTGAAAGCAAGATGGAGTGTTTACATCCTTTTCAAATGTTCCGGAAAGACGTACCAGTGCTGCTGTTGGCTGCGCTTCTGCACCTTCTCTGCAGGATGTGGCGGATGGAGTGACAAAAAAAATCTATGAAGGGCTCAGAGGAGTCAGGAGAGGGGAGGCTAACTGAATCCGTGTGCATGAGTTCTAATTCTGACACTGTATGACTTTGAGCTTTGACTTTGCCCTGCCATCATCACAAGTGCCCTCACCTGAAAACTGGGCATGCTCTTGGTCCTTACCAGCCAGAGGGCTGTCGGGATTCCATTGATGACATGAGGCAAGTTTCATGCAAAAGGGAACCACTCAATTAATATTAGTCTCCACCTCCTCATGGGTAAAGTTTGAATGCATAATAATTCTAATCCCAGCACCACCAAGCTGGAAATTTGTATAATATAAATTTGTTGGCGTGGTCGTTCTTGTTGTTGTTGTTGTTATGCGCTGTCAAGTCACCTGTGACTCATAGTGACTCGTACAACACCTCTGTACCCTGCTTTATAATGAGCCAATCTCATCATCTCTGACACACCTAATCCCATTTCTCCAGTTACTGTATCAGTCCGTCCTTCTCATCCTGTCCTGCATTGTCCCTGTCCCTCCACCCTTACAAGCTTTATGTTCTTCTCCAAAGACTGGTTCCTCCTGGACACATACCCCAAATCCTTGTCTCCAGGGAGCAGAAATATACTGGAACTAGAACTGCCAGAAGTCCAGGCTGGGTTTAGAAGGGGTCGTGCTACTAGGGATATTGTAGCTGATGTTAGATGGATCTTAGCTGAAAGCAGAGAATACCAGAAGAATGTCTACCTGTGTTTCATTGATTATGCAAAAGGCATTTGACTGCATGGATCATAACAAACTGTGGCTGACTCTGAGAAGAATGGGAATCCCAGAACATTTAATCGTGCTAATGTGAAACCTATACTTGGACCAAGAGGCAGTCGTCAGAACAGAGCAGGGCAACACTGCATGGTTCAAAATTGGGAAGGGTGTACGCCAGGGATGTGTCCTGTCTCCATACCTTTTCAACCTGTATGCAGAGCAGATTATCCGAGAAGCTGGGCTCTATGAGGAGAAGCATAGCGTTAGGATTGGTGGACGATCTATCAACAATCTGCGTTATGCAGATGACACAACCTTGCTGGCTGAAACTGAGGAGGACCTCATGCACTTACTGCAGAGGGTCAAGGATGCAGCCTTCAATATGGACTGAGGCTAAATATCAAGAAGACAAAAATTCTCACCACTGGACCAATCGGTAGCATCATGATGGATGGCGAAGAGATTGAGATTGTTCACAGCTTCAGTTTGCTCGGCTCCACGGTCAACACACTTGGCACCAGTAGCCAGGAAATAAAAAAACGTATTGCGATGGGAAAGTCTGCGGTTAGGGACCTCTCCAAAATACTCAAGAGCAACAGTGTCTCTCTGGAGACTAAGGTCCGCCTGATACAGGCCATGGTTTTTGCAATCACTTGTTGTGCATCAGAGAGTTGGACAATGACTAGGGAGGATAGAAGGAGAATTGACGCCTTTGAGCTGTGGTGCTGGAGAAGAGTATTGAATGTACCATGGTCTGCCAAGAAAACAAACAGATTCATCGTAGAGAGGATTAAACCAGGCTGCTCCTTGGAGGCAAGGATTCTGGGGCTTCGTCTGACATATTTTGGACATGTTGTAAGGAGAGACAGGTCTTTGGAGAGGGACATCATGCTGGGTAGAGTGGAGGGACAGCGCAGGAGGGGAAGACCCTCTATGAGGTGGATTGATTCAGTGACTGGGGCACTAGGGATGGGTGTGTCAGAGGCAATGAGATTGGCACAGGATAGAGCACGGTTTAGGGCTGTTGTACATAGGGTCACTATGAGTCGCAAACGACTCAACGGCACATAACAACAACAACAACAACAATGTATAATATCAACATCTCAACATCAGGAAAACAAAACTTATTTTTTCTATACATATTCATTAAAAATTTATTTGTAAAAATTCCTCAGTATGGTACACAATTTGCTTCTTTCACTTTGCAACCTCTGTCATTTTCTGTCAGTACTTCAATCTCTGTAACTTTCAGAATATAAAATTGCATAAGGTCGGGTTTTTACTGATCAGCATTTAGGCAATTTTCAAGTTTTGAAAAAATGCTGAGAGTGGGAGGGAGAAGAGGAAAAGAGTGGGTAGATCATGAACATTATTGCACTGGATTAGGTGAAGAGAAGATTACATGGACGGAATGGATGAGTAGACGTAATAGGTATGACCATTAACAATCAAGAATAAGATGTGCATTATGGGATGAAGGGGGGGGGAGAGGGAAAGAAAACATATACTGAAGAATGAATGAAAACCCAAGCTTTCTGTAAACCTTCACCAAAATCGCAATTTTTTATAAATTGCAATAAATAGTGAAGCTCATGTCTTTGCTCAGAATGAATTTCCATGTTCTAGTCTAGAACATTGTGAATTTTAAATTGATATTGCTAATTTATACTTTAAGATGTATAACAATTTAAAGTACAGAAAATGCTAATTCTTTGGATATCATAATAGTTAATCTTTGCCAAATAATGAGTAAAAAAAATTTCCAATCTTGATTTTTAAATTTTGTGACATTTACTTTCTAATTTTGTAATCTTGGTTCCTAGGAATATCTGTCCTTAATTCTTCACTGCTTTGACATTTTAATTTAAGTAATTATGCTTACTTTTAGATATCTTTTATTTTTTGAAAGAGCAGTCTATTTCTGTTCTATCCTTAAGACAGCTCATGGGATTTCACAGAAGAATAGAAATGCACTTTTTAAAGGTCTCAGACCTTGTTTTCTCTTTTAACTATCCAATAGCCCTAAGTCTCCTACCTGTCTCTTTATTGTCCCAACTGAACAAGAATTCTCAAATCACTGATAAACTCAGTGAAAAGAATTTTTACCAGATGTGTTATATACTCAGAATAATCCACAGTCCTGGCTTTGATTCTATTTTCTTTTAAAATATGAGTTGTGGTCCTTCTGTTTATAATGCATTTCCACCATTTGGTTTAATTGGTTTAGCTTCTATCTCTATGGACCCTAATTTCAACTCATGCTAGCAGGGGAATCTCTTTCATTTTTTGGTTTCTTGGCAAGTATGCTACCCCAGGTACAGCCTAATCCAGAGCCCTGAGGAAGAGGCACTTACGAAATGATAACAAGAAATTTTCCCACACTTAAATAGAGTGATTTAAGTCTATTTAAGGTTTATGGAGGAAAATACAACCAGAAAAACACTGCTTAGAAACAATTACTCATAGATTTAAAGTCAACAAAGTCTTTTTTTCCCTATTGTTAATACATATTTTTTGAAGAGAATAACCAAAAATAAATCAGAAAATGTCTTTATATTAATTCTTTTTATCATATACTTCAAATTTATACTTAATGCCTTTTTTTCCCTGAATATCAGGAGGAACACCTGGGTACACTGGGAAGAAGTCTGTAATTCTGTAAATCAATTTCAGGAGGGAACATGTCACTTTCAGATTCCTGCATTATCCTTGTCACAAACAGTCTAAGAGGGGCTGGTTTATTCATGGCTTCTTCATAAACTGAACTGCCTCCTACTATCCAAACCATGTCCACCTTATTTCCTACTTCTGGTTGTTCAGTAAGTTTTAAGGCTTCATCCGGATAATAAAACGAGCTCTTTGGGGTGAGGGTAGGGGGGGTGGTCCTTGAATTCTCTACTGAGGACTACATTAATCCTATCTTCCAAAAGTCTATTCTTCTCAGGACACACAAATTTGCGAAGCATTCCATATTTTTAGGATCTAGTGTTATTTTATTTTGGAGGCACATTCTTCTAAGTTGTACAGCACTCATCTGTCAACTTGCTGCACTGAGGTAATCTGGGTTTGCTGTGATGCTGAACCTCGTGCCATTGGGGAGTCAAATGTCATAATGGCCATAATGGCTGCCCATGGTAGTGTTTGGCGGAGCTCCCAGTTTAAGACAGGTTTGGAAGCAGGAGTGGCATCTACTTCCTACACCAGAAGCATCTGGAAACACTACGAACTTGGAGAAATGATGTTACTAATAGAAAAGCTTTAGGACTCACTATGAGTCGTGCTCGACTCGACAGCAATCAACAACAGCAATTCTTCTCAGGCATGGAGAATCAAGTCTTCCTACCCATAATCACCACATCCCGTTTCCCTTCTGCTGAGGAGGTTGTGGTCATGGTCATTCTCTGGAAGTACTTGAATTCATTCCTGAGTGAGGGCCAGGGTAGGTTTCCATTTTTGCCAGTCCCCATGTTCTGGAACACAGTGACAATGCAACTTATCGGGCGAACCATGAGAGCGACAGTCAGCTCCTCCGAGCTTGCTGGGAACACCTGGGTTTCCAGTGAAGTTGGGCATGAAATCCAACAAAAATTATAGATATACTAGAGTAACGTGGAGTTAAAAGCTACATCATTTCAGTAAAACAGACGGATACAGATGGTCCAGACCAGTAAACCATCCAGCATCACAGAGTGAAATTGGCCATGCTGATGGATGACAAAAAAGACAGATGCTTATATCATTGGATCAGACTCATGTCAAGACTTCAAAAATGTTGCAACTAAAGCTAAAAAATTCCTAATAAGCGAAAAAAAAAATTGTCAGGGAGCCACAGCCTCGTACACTACCATTGCACTGTCAGAAGATTTTTGCTATTGTTGGTTGTTAGGTGTTAACTGTTGGTCGACCATGACTCAGCAAGCCTATGGCTAGCAGATCAGTGCCCTGTCCTCCCAGTCTCTTCCACTCTCAAGCCCACTGTTGTAATCACTGTATCAATACCTCTCACTGAGGGCTGTCTTTTCTTTCCTTAAACCTCTACCTTTCCCAGCAGAATGTTTTTTCTCAAGGACTGTCCCTCCTCTCGACAATATGCCCCAAGTATGTGACATGAATTTTCACCATTCTTACCTCTAAAAAGTATCCTGCTTATAATTCTTCCCAGACAGATTTTTAAGTTTTAGAAGTCCGTAGTGTATTCAACACTCCTCACCAACACCTTAATTCACAGGTATCAATTTTTCAGTCTTCTTTAGTAATTGTTCAACTCTCAGATGCACACAAAGCAACAAAACTATGACTTGGATCAAGTACACCTTAGCCCTTACGCTGAAAAGCCTTGCTCTTTGGCACTTTGGAGAGGTTCTTCACAGACAGTGTTTTCAGTGCAACCCCATCTTTTGATTTCTTGACCGCTGCTATCATAGGTGCTGATTGCAGATCTAAGTAAAATGAAATTGTTGGCAATTTTGATGTTTGGGCACATTTGAGAGGGACGTCATGTTTGGGAGAGTGGAGGGACAGCGCGGGAGAGGAAGACCCTGGATGAGATGGATTGATTCTGTGATTGAGGTGGTGGGAGTGAGTGTGTCAGAGATGGCAGGGCTGGCACAGGATAGAGCAGCATTTAGGGCTTTTGTACATAGGGTCACTGAGTCCCAAGCAACTTGACGGCACATAACAAAAAAAACAACATCATGATGTTGCCTGTTGGTCCAGTGGTGAGGATCTTTGTTTTATTGCTATTGAGATGTAATACATATTGAAGACTTTTTTTTTTGGAGAAAGTGAAGAAGACTTGAAGCACTAACTGAAAACTAGAAAAGACCATAAGGGTTCTTTAGAGGAGGGAAAGAAGGACGGAGAAAAAGAAGGAAGGAAGGAAGGAAGGAAGGAAGGAAGGAAGGGAGGGAGGGAGGGAGGGAGGGAGGAAGGGAAAGGCGATAAAAGAGAGGAAGGTAGAGAAAGAGGGATGAGATGGGAAGGAGAGAAGGAGCTAAGGTAAGTAAGGACAGTCGAGGAAGAGGGGCGCAGGGAGAGTGGGAAGGACAGACGAGGAAGGAAAGAGCACTGGAGAGTGATTTAGAAGCGGTGGTAATTATTTGCTATTGAGCCACAGGCTACTCCGCTGACTCTCCAGAAGGTTTCAGAGACTGTAAATCTCTGAAATGGGGAGAGATTTTCCTTGTTTCTCTCATGGAGCAGGTGGTGGATCCAAACTGTGTGCCTTTGGGTTAATAGCACAACTCCTTACCACTAGGCCACCAGAGCTCCTTCTTCTTAATGTAAAGGAGGCAGTCAGAAAGGGCTGATTCTAGGAATAGAGCGAGTAACATATGAGAGGAACTTGGAGTTCATGTAGCATCAAGACAAAGTCTTAAAATTTAATATGTATATTTATCAAAGAAAGAGATGCACCAACAGAAAGAGCTCCCAAAAGTTACAAGGTAGAGCGATGTAGTCAACACAGTGAAGACTACAATATTCAATCAGGCTACCAAGCATAAAATAAATTATCTGTGAGTCCATATGGACATAGATCAATTATTGAGCTGATAAATAAATGGGACAGAATAGATTATTATTGCACATAGGCAATGCTCAGATAATCTCATATAATTTTGACACACTCCTCCCTCAAGGGGGTTATTCATAACCCCTTCAATTCAGCTGATTGTCTTCCAAACAGCACAGTAATGAAATGGGGGGGGGAAGTAACACTTTGTGGTGGAGGAATCCAACAAACAGGTAAATAAATGTAATATCAAAAGTGATCAGTCGTTGGATAGTAAAGGGTAAAAAAAAATGAAGGACACTCTCACAGAGAAAGTAGCTGCAGCATGATTGTGAAAATGGTGCAGACCACATCTTTCTGTTCTTGGTAAGGTTACCAGGAGGAGAGATGACTCTGTGACAACCAACAGCAATCATTTTTGGAAATAAATTGTAAGCATTTGTTCTGAGGCAATTCTGAGTAGTCTTTTTTTTTTAATTTTTATTTTATTATTTTCTCTGTGTGTGTACCGTCAAATTGGATCTGGTACAGGAGATGGCCCCTCCTTCTCTGGCAGAACATCTGGTGGATTTGAACCACATTTCTCTGGGATTGCAGTGCAGATTCTTGCCACTAGGCCACCAGAGCTCCCCTAATTCTGAGTAGTCTTGAACTTTCAACCTTTTGTTTAGTTGGCAACCCTTGGTGAGCACCTAGCTGCCTTCCCTACTAAGTGTTCCCTAGCTCTCATGCTGTAAAGCGCTTTAGCAAAAAGTTTTCACATAACAGTACCCAGGCTGGTAAAGAAATGAAATATTTTTACAACATTAAGAGTTTGTAAAAGACTTGATGATGCATTATCATCATAATAGATGGTTGCTAAACTAAAGATTGGCAGTGCAAAATGCAACCAGAAATGCACAATCTAAAGAGGACAACATTAATACTTGGGACCTTCTAAAGAGTAAATCCATGTGTGCATCAAAAACTTTTTCCAGTAGGATGAAAAGAAAACCTCCAGACTGGGAACAAACATTTGCTAATACTTTCTCAGACAAGAGTCTTATAACAAATTTTTACAGCATACTCCTGGGCCTCTGAAAGAAAAAGACTGACAACCCAATTACAAAACGAGCAAAAGTCATGGGCAAAAGAATTTTCACAGATTAAGGTATTCGAATGGTGAACAGACACATGAGGAAATGCTCCAAATCACTGGCAATAAGAGAGATGCAAACCAAAACCACACTGAGTTACCATCTCACTGCAGTAACAGTGGCAAAGTTTAACAGGGCAGCAAGTAACAAACGTTGGAGAGGATGTGGTGAGAAATGAACTCTTATACATTGTGAATATGTTTCTTGAAGTAACAAAGTAATAAAAATTAATTCCAATTTTTTTTAAAAAAGATTGGCACTACAAATCTCCTAGCTGCTGAATACAAGAAAGATGAGGTAATCTTCTCCCATTAAGATTAACAGCCTCAGAGTCCTACTCAGAGTGATGTTATTGTTGAGGTGGTGGTGTACCATCCAGTCAAAACAAAATTGACGACCCTCCGGTGGATTTTGTTGTTGTTATGTGCTGTTGAGTCAACTACAACCCGTAGCAACCTTATAAGCAATGGCTCTGAACCCTGCCCTATCCTGAACCAACCTCACCATTTCTGGCACACTTGACCCCATTGCCATAGTCACTGAATCAATCCATCTCAGCCAGGGTCTTCCTCTCCTGTGCTGTCCATCTACTTTTCTAAGCATGATATTCTTCTCCAAGGACTTGTCCCTCCTGGCAACATGGCCAAACTATGTGAGACAGAGCTTCAAAATCCTTGCCTCCGATGAGTCAGCTAGTTTCACCCTCTCAGTACAGACCTATTAGTTCTCTTGGCAGTACAAGGTACGTTCAATACTATTCTCCAGCACCACAACTCAAAGACATCAATTCTTCTTCTGTCATTTTTATTCCTTGTCCCCCTTTCCGATGCGTAGCTTTCAGATGCATAAGGCACTCCAAAGAGTTTTAAGAGGCATTGAATTGCACAGGAGAAGCTTGCCCATCTTCTTCCTGAAGAGTGGCTGGTGGTTCAAACCATATACTTTTGTGTTGGCAGTGCAGTTCCTAACCACTAAGCCACCAGAGCTCCCTACTCAGAATAATTAAATAAGAAAATAAATATAATACATCCAAATTGGCAAAGATGAAGTAAAACTATCCCTATTTACAGATAATATAATACTGAAGACAGTAAGAAAATTACTGGTTCTAACTGACTGATTAAACAAAAAGACTGGGTAAAAGATCAACACAGAAAAATATATCCAGTTCCATCACAAGAACAATGAGACTCTGAAAAGGAAATAAGACAAACAATACCATATACAATAGCCACAGAAAGGTGAAACATTCAGGAATCAGTCTAACCAGAGATACAAAAATGCATACAAAACACCACTGCAAGAAACCAAAAGAGACCTATAGGGATGGAAAAATATATCATGCTCATGGATAGGAAGACTAAACATTGTGAAAATGTTACTACTACCAAAAGTGATATGTAGATACAATGTAATCTCAATTAAGACCCTATCAGCATTTTTTTAAAGGTGGTAAAATTAATTAGGAATTAATTAAAGGTAAGAGACCCTGGATAAGCAAAGCACTACTTTGAAGAAGAAAACAAAGTAAGATGCCTTCCACTTCCTGATCTCAAAATCGACTACACAATCTACACAAACAAGGTGATCAAAACAGCTTAGTGTTGGTATATAGAAAAATACATGGGCCAATGAAACAGAACTGAGAATTCCAAAGTAAATCCATGCACCTATCAACAGCTGATGTTTGACAAAAAGAGAAAATCTATTATGTGAGGCAAAGACAGTCTTTTTAACAAATGGTAAAATTGGCTATGTAGAAAATGGAAACAATCTGTACCTCACACCATATAGTAAAACTAGCTGGAGGATATAAGTATAAAACCTAAAACTGGATCATCAAAGAAAAAAATTGGGTCAAGCTTAAGATCTCTTATATGTCTGGCAGAAACAGACCACCAAATATAACCAAATATGTATAATCAGCAGAGCATAAATGAGAAGTGATTCTGCAAGACAGACATCCTGGTTTTGTGATTCTGTGTCTGAGAATTTTTCAGATATCCTCGAACACCATCTGCTCATTTGCACTTGCTGAACTCTAGTAAGGGAGGTCTGGTGGTGTGGTCTGTAGGGAGTCGCACTGCTCCCCAAGGGGGATCCCTCTCTAATGGCTCAAATGCAGGAGAAAGAAGGGCAATGTCGTATGCAGAAAAAAGATGTGTAGCCTCCTTCTGTGCTATTTACAAGTTCTGAAAACCCTCTGGAGGGTCAGGTATGAGTTAATGTCAACTAACAGCAATGAGAGTTCTGAGAAAGAGAGCTAGAAAGAGAGTAAGGACTATCTCTATATTGGTGAGCTAGAGGAAAGCATAGGTTGTTGGGTGTTAAGGAAACACTTGTGGATGGTTTAGTAAGGAATCTGTCCTGTCAAGATCAGGTTGGACCTCTCTCAAGTGCTCCAGTGCTAGCCAGTGGTGTTTCCATACGGTAGACAGTGCCAGTGATTGCCGAGGGATTCTAGAGAGTCAATGGACACTTTGGAGCAAAAGTCAACAGTGACAGCCAGGTTCTGCCCCGTTCTGTTCTTCTGGTCTCTGGGCTGTGGAAGTTAGTTTGTCTGGACCATTAGTCCTAAGGACTAAGCCTTGCAGTTCTTCTTTGCTTCTTTTCCTTCTTCTTTGTCCAGGATGGAGAAAGACCAATAGATGCACCATAGATTACTGCTCACGATTTCTGCAGGTTAGTTTTTTATTTGCTGAAATGTTTAACCAAAATAGGGAACCCTGGTGGCTTACTCTGTCTGTAGAGAGTCATACTGCTAATCTCTATGCCAAGTCAAATCCACCATCAGCCCTGAGGAGGAAAGACATGCAAACTGCTCCTATGAGATTTTTCACCCCTGAAAACCTGATGGAGGGTCAGCTATGAGCAGGTTCAGACACAATGGCAATGAATTATTTTGGTGGGTTTTCTTTAACTTTAATTTTTTACATTTCCCCTCCTTTTATTTCTAATAATAGAGTCATTAAAAAGAACTATGAGATTGTTCTGAGTCAGCTTCCTGTCGGTGTAATAGATAATATTTAAGTTTCAATTATATAACTCTCCAACTAGAAGCTTTTTGCTAATAAACTTAGTGACATAAAACCAAGTTTCTCCTTGGAGGCAAGGATGTTGGAGCCCCGTTTCACATGCTTTGGGTACATGTTCCAGAGGGACCAGTCTTGGAGAAGGACATCATGCTGGGAAAGGTGGAAGGACAGCACGGGATAGGAAGGCCATGGATGAGATGGATTTATGTGGTAACTGGGACAATGAGATTAGGTGTTTTGGAGCCAGTGAGACTGGCTCAGGATAGGGCTGGCTTCAGATCAGTTGTCCATAGGGTTACTGGAAGTAATACTCAACTCTATGGCATCTGACAGCATATGACTAACACTCACTCATTGCCATCAAGTCAGAATAGGCTCTTAGCTGATCCTCCCTCCAGTTTTCAGAGACTGTACATCACACGGGATGGAACTGACCATCTTTCTCTCATGGAGCAGCTAGGTGGTTTGAACCACTTGCCTTTGGATTAGAAGCACAACTCCTCATCCACCAAGCCTTCAGAGTACCTTTTGCTTTTGATTTTGCTTCTCATCAAACTCTCACTCTGCTGTGAGGATTCCCCATTCGAAAGACTGTTCTTAAAAGCTGAAGGAACTTCAAGGACATAAAACCAAAATTTAAAATTGATTTGATGTGCTGCAATCGTGAAGACCACCAGCTGCTCTGCGGGAGAAGGCTGGGCTATCTCCTCCCATGCAATTAACTGCCTCTGAAAACCTGCTGGAGGGTCAGCTACATGTTGGTTCCGACTCTACGGTACACAACAATAACATTGTTCCAAGAAACCATGTATATAAGAAAGATGTTGTTGCTGTTGTTGGGTAACGACTCATAGCAACCCAATAAACAACAGATCTGAACCTTGACCTGTCCTGTGTCATCCTCACAATCTGACCAACTTGAGCCCATTGCTGCAGTCACTGTGTCAATCCATCTCACTGTAGGTCTTCCTCTCTTTCACTGACCCTCCACCTTTCCAAGCACAATAGCCCTCTCCGAGTAATAACCTCTCCCAGCAACATGTCCAAAGTATGTGAGATAAAGCTTCACCTTCCTTCCTCCCAGAAGCACTCTGGCTGCACATTTTCCAAGACATACCTGTTTGTCCTTTCAATAGTCCATAGGATAGTAATATTCTGCTCCCATATTACAGTTCAAAGACATTGATTTCTCTTTTTTCATCCTCCTTCATTGTCCAGATGTCAGACACATATCAGCTGAAATAATCCAAACTGGTGTGCAGCTTAACTGGAGCGAGCTAAGACTCAGGTTCACCTTTCCCTGTTAAAGACTGAAGCTCCTGAGTGGGCTATCCAGCTCAGTGACAAGCTTAAACTCAGTTTCCTGCTCCAACTGCCAGAAGCAGATGACTGGGCAAGAGACAAACAGTTTGTCCCACGATCCCATCCCTCTCTCACTCACTAATTTATTACCATAGAGTTGGAACTGACTCATAACTGACACTCTACTGGGTTTTCAGAGGCTATAAATTGTCTGGTAGGAGATTCCCTATCTTTCTCCCACAGAGCAGCTAATGGGTTTGAACTACGACAGAGGCATCACCTTTAGGTTGAACAGCACAACTTCCTATGCACATTCAAACCATGTGCCTTTGAGAGTGCAGAGCAGCTACTTACCACTAGGCCACCAAAGCTCCCTCCCACCAGCACTGTTGTTGTTGTTGTTGTTGTTGTTTGATGCCGTCGAGTTGTAGACAACTCATAGCGACACTATGAATGAACAGCCTGATCACTGTTTGTACGTAGAGTTTCCGGAGGCAAGCCATTTCGGAAGTGGATGCCTCTCCTGCTTCCAAGCTTGATTTAGTCGGGAAGCTCCAGCCGGCACTGTCCACCATGGGTACCCATGACCACGACTGGCACATCACTGTCACCGTCTTCAGCATCACAGCAACCACGAGTTACCTCTGTACATCAATGCACAGACCAGTGCTATACCACCTAGAAGAATGTTTGACAGTAAGACAATTTGAACCTTTGGGTTTAAGGCAGCCCCCTGGTTCAAACACTTGGCCCAGGCTCGCTAGCCTCACTCTGGGGACAGAGCAAACCTGCACATCAAACACGTGCCCAGAAAAGCAGTCAACTCCAAAAGCTTGCCATGATTCCTGCGCTCACACCACCATGCTCCTTCCTTCTGGCAAGGAGAGCTTCACCAGCATTAGCAGAGGTAAAATACTTGGGCTTTATATATGGTTTTTAATCATATTAGCTATCTTATTGTATACCCTTAAAGTTTGAGGATTGATAATAGCCCCCGGGGATGTGAAAGTTATTAGAGCTTTGTTTTATGTTCCATATTAATTACTTTTAAAATTGTTCTCTTTGTTTCACATAGGCCTTATTGACTTTGTGTTGCCTGAAAGCTTTATTACATCGTTTTCCTTTTGCAATGTTACCATCTTTCTGGTTTTAACTATCCTGCCTCTAGATAGCATTACTAGGAAGGGTGACCCTTCTTGCTACATTTCATTGTTGTGTGCCATCAAGTAGGAATCTAACCAGAGCTGCATCTCCTGCAGGTTTTTAGAGGCTGTGAAAAGCATAGGAGGAGATTGTTCATCTTTCTTCCAAGAAGCAGTAGATAAATTTGAAACATTTACGTTTAGATTTGGGGAATTTTGATGGCTTGTTGTTGTTGTTGTTGTTGTGTGCCATTGAGTCTGAAGCGACTCATACTTGACCGGCCAGTGGGTTTTCAGAGGCAGTAAATCACACAGGCTTCCCATCCTTCTCCCAAGGAGAAGCTGGTGGGTTCAAACTGCACACCTCTGGAGTTGCAGTGCAGAGATTCTTACCACTAGGCTATCAGAGTTTAGTGGGAAAGAATTGCTCTGCCAATGGAATTCTCCTCTGAACTCATTGTCTCTGAAACTTGGGTTAGCTAAGGGTCAGTCAGTACCAACTCAATGGTGGATGTTATAGTTAGGTGCTGTTCTAGCCTGTGCCATCCTCACACTTTCTGACACACAGGAGCCCACTGCAGTAGTCACCATGTCAATCCACCTGGTTGAGGGTCTTCCTCTCCTTCACCTACCCTCCACTCTTCCCAGCATCATGTCCTTCTGCAAGGAATAGCACCTCCTATCAAGATGTCCAAAGTATGTGAGGCAAAATCTCATCAATCTGGCCTCCAAAGAACACTCTGACTACACCATCTCCAAAACATATCTGTTTGTTCTCTTCGCTGTCCATGGGATGTCCAGTAATGTTCACCAACACCCAGCTCAAGGGCATCAATTCTTTTTTTCCTGTCATTTTTATTCATTTCCCAGGTCTCACATAAATAACAAGTAATCAGAAACACTATGGCCTGAATCAGACGCAACTTATTCCTCAAACTGGCATCATTACTCCTCAGTAATTAGGAGAGATCCCTAACTGTAGATTTCCCGGGGCAATGTGTATCAATGCCAACTCAGTGGTACACAACAACATTTGGATTGGTAGCGTAACTTCTAACCCTATTGGGCCACAAGATTTGGAAGTGAATAAGCAGTTATGCTGTCAGGCCAAAGACAGGAAGCTTGAATCTACACTGCTCTCTCAAGGAAGAAAGAGGGGCAGTCTCTTCCTGTGTGATTTGTAACCTCTGAAAACCCCCTAGAGGGTCAGCTATGAGTCATTTCCAACTCAACAACAATGAATTCTTTTTGAAGTCCATGATGCATTCAATAGTCTTTGTCAACACCACAATTCAAAAACATCAATTCATCTTTGGCATTCCTTATTCATTGTTCAATTTTCACATGCATGTGAAGTAATTGAAAATACTTGAATCAGGTGCATTCTAGTTTTCAAACTGATATCCTTGATCTTTAGCACTTTGTCGAGGTCCTTGACAGCAGAACTGCTTCATTCTATTTGTTTGATTTCTTGACTGTTGCTACAATGGGTGCCGGATGTTGATCCATGTGATATAAAATCATTGACAATTTCTTTTTTTTTCTTGATAGCTATTTTTACTCATTTTTTATTATTTTATTTACAAAATTCTAATATAAATTCAAACAAATTCTTTCAATTTCCCTCACCCACCAGCCCATTAATTGTACAACCCAATGATTAATCCCCTGTTCCTTCCTCCTGCACATTCACATCCCTCTG
Source organism: Elephantulus edwardii (assembly GCF_000299155.1). Lineage (NCBI taxonomy): Eukaryota > Metazoa > Chordata > Mammalia > Macroscelidea > Macroscelididae > Elephantulus > Elephantulus edwardii. The sequence continues at coordinate 4,130,375 of NW_006400000.1, forward strand.
CTTCCAGCCTCTCTCCCCACCTCGTGGGCCTTATACTCATTCTACAGCAATGGTCTTATACAAAATTTATCCTTGTGATACTGAGTTATTTCACTCAGCATAGCATAATGCTCTCCAGTCCCTCCCAAGTTACATTATAATTTACAAAATTATTGCTCCTGTGTGCTGCATAGTGTGAATGTACCATCATTTCTCAACCCATTCATTTGTGGTTGGACATTTGGGCTGTTTCCATGTTCTTGCGATGGTGAATAATGTTACTATGGACATTGCTGTACAAATCTCAGTTCGTGCTTCAGTTCTCATATTCTCAGGGTATATTCCAAGTAGTGGAATAGCTGGGTCATATGGAATTTCTATGTTCCGCTTTTTGAGGAAGTGCCAAACTGCCTTCCAGAATGGTTGCACCGTTCATCGACAATTTCAATCTTTTTTCTGTTTATCATTAAATTATTGGTCCAGTAGTGAGGATTTCTATTTATTTGGTGTTGAGATGTAATCAATACTGAAGATTATATTCCTCAATTACTGTGTCAAGGTATCTTCACTTTGAGCTAACAAGGTTGTGTCCTCTGCATAACATAGGTTAATTATGAATGTTTCTGCAATCTTGATGCCATATTCTTCTTCATATAGTCCAGCATCTCAGATTACTTGCTACATATGGAGATTGAGGAGGTGTGGTGGAAGAATATAACCTTGATGCCTTTGGTACCTAACTTTAACCCATGCATGGTTCCCTTCTTCTCTGTAAATGATTACTTCTTGATCTATGTGCAGGGTTCACTTGAACATAATGAAGTCTTCTCGAATCTGTATTTGTCTCAATGTAATCTACATTTTTTTTATGATCCACATGTTGCTGTTGTTGGTGGTGGTTGTTGTTATTTGGACCCATTGAGTCGAGTATGACCCATAGCAACTATATGAACAACAGATCTGAACCCAGTCTTATCCTGTGCCATCCTCACACGTCCTAACACATGACAGCCCTCTGTGGCAGTCACCATATCAGTCCACCTGGTCAAGCGTCTTCCTCTCCTTCACTGACCTTCCACCTTTCCAACCATCATGTCCCTCTCCAAGGTATAGCCCCTCCTACAAACATACCCAAAGTATGTAAGGCGAAGCTTGATCAACTTTGCTTCCAAAGAGCACTCTGGCTGCACCCTCTCCAAGATATATTTGTTCTCTTGGTCATCCATGGGATGTTCAGCACTCTTCTCCAACACCACAGCTCAGAGACATCAATTCTTCTTCTGTCATCTCTAGTCATTGTCCAGCTCTCGGATGCATAGCAAGCGATTGGATAGACCATGGCCTGAATCAAATATACCTTTGTCCTCAAACTGACACCATTACTCCTCAATAATTTGGAGATGTACCTAACTGTTTACTTTCCCAGTGCAATCTGTTTCTGATTTCCTGATTGCTGGTACCAGAAGAGTTAATTGTGGATCCAAGCAAGATGAAGTTGTGGACTGTTTCAATCTCTCCATCTATCATGATGTTGCCTATCAGTCCAGTGGCAAGAATCTTTGTTTTCTTGACATTGAGATGCAAATTGGGCTATGGTCCACATGATCTAATTGATACCCACTTCTGAAATTGCAGATCTTTGAAGACCCTATGAATAACAGAAGAATATTGTTGGTAATGGAGCTGGGAGATGAACTCTCAGGTTGGAAAGCACTTAAAAATGTAGGAAAAATAATTGCAAACATCCATTAATAATTGTTGTTGTTGTTGTTATGTGCCGTCGAGTTGCTTGCGACTCATAGCGACCCTATGTACAACAGCCCTAAACTCTACTCTGTCCTGTGCCGATTGCACTGTCTCAGACACTCCCATCCCGATTATCCCAGTCACTGAATCAATCCACCTCATAGAGGGCCTTCCCCTCCTGCGCTGTCCCTCCACCCTCCCAAGCACGATCTCCTTCTCCAAGGACCGGTCTCTTCTCACAACATGTACAAAGTATGTTAAATGGAGCCTCAGAATCCTTGCCTCCAAGGAGCCACCCGGTTTAACCCTTTCCAGGACAAATCTGTTTATTTTCCTAGCAGTCCATGGTATTCCCAGTACTCTTCTCCAGCACCACAGCTCAAAGGCATCATTTCTCCTTCTATCCTCCTTGGTCATTTTCCAACTCTCTGATGCATAACAAGTGATTGTGAAGACCATGGCCTGTATCAGACACACGTTAGTCTCCAGAGAGACACCATTGCTCTTGAGTACTTTGGAGAGGTCCCTAACAGCAGACTTTCCCATGGCAATGCCTCTTTTAATTTCCTGGCTGCTGGTGCCAAGACTGTTGACTATGGAGCCAAGCAAACTAAAGCTGTGTACAATCTCAATCTCTTCACCATCCATCCTGATGCTGCCAATTGGTCCAGTGGTGAGACTCTTTGTCTTCTTGACATTGAGCCTCAATCCATATTGCAGGCGGCAGTCCTTGACCCTCTGCAGCAGGTGCTTCAGGTCCTCTTCATTTTCAGCAAGCACGGTTGTGTCATCCGCATAATGCATATTGTTGATAAATCATCCAACAATCTTGACCCCACATTTCTCCTCATAGAGCCCAGCCTCCCGGATAATCTGCTCTGCATACAGGTTGAAAAGGTATGGAGGTAGGATGCATCTGTGGCATACGTCCTTCCCAATTTTGAACCATGCAGTGTTCCCTTGCTCTGTTCTGACGACTACCTCCTGGTCCAAGTATAGGTTTCTCATTAGAACGATCAAGTGTTCTGGGATTAATAATTAGATCATAGAATATACAAAGTATGAATCTAGGAAAATTGTTGTTGTTGTTAAGTGCTGTTGAGTCGAGCACAACTCATAGAGACCCTATGAAACCTAAACCTTGTTCTATATAACTCTTGTGGTTTTCCTACGTTCACAGAGTTTCCAGAAGCATAGGAAAATTGGGAATTCTTATAAATGAAAACAAACAGCAAAGATTAATATTCTAGGCATAACTAAGCAAAGATGGATTAGTATTTTTGTTGTTGTTGTTATGTGCTGTCGAGTCACCTGTGACTTATAGCAACCCTATGTACAACAGCCCTATCCCTGCTATATCCTGTGCCAAACTCACTGTCTCTGACACACCTACCCCATTGCCCCAGTCACTGAATCAATCCATTTCATCAAGGGTCTTCCTCTCCTGTGCTGTCCTTCCACCCTCCCAAGCATGATGTCCTTCTCCAAAGACTCCTTGCACATGCTCAAAGTATGTCAGGCAAAGCTTCAGAATCCTTGCCTCCAAGTACCAGCCTGGTTTATCCCTCTCCAGTATGAACCTGTTTGTTCTCCTGGCAGTCCATGGTATATTCAATATTCTTCTCCAACACCACATCTCAAAGGCATCAGTTCTCCTATCATCCCTATCAGCTGTCATTGTACAGCTCTCTGATGCATAGCAAGTGATTGCAAAGACCATGGCATGTATCAGATGCACCTTAGTCTCCAGAATGACATAGTTGCTCTTCAGTATTTTGGAAAGGTCTCTGACAGCAGACTTTCTCAATACAACACATCTTTTAATTTCCCGGGTGCTGGTCCCAAGAGTGTTGATTGTGAAAAGAAAAAGAGTGTTGATTGTGGACCAAGGAAACTAAAGCTTAGTAATAACCATTTTTAATCACATAGCCTTAAGCTCTATTATTCCAGAAATGGCAAATTAAAGTGGAGTGGTATCGCATTCATAATCAAAAAGGGCATTTCAAGGCTCACCCTGAAGTACAAAGCTGTGAGTGACTATCCATATGTATATAATAAACATCAGTTAATACAACTATTATTAAAATTTGCACACAAGTCACTAAAGCCAATGATGAAGCAACTGAGGATTTCTATCCACTTTTGCATACTGAAATTGATGGGACATGTAATCAAGACATATTAATCATCACTGGTAACTGGAGTTGTTGTTATGTGCCATCAGGTCGCCTGCAACTCATAGAGACTCTACTGAGCCAAAATGATTGTCTCTGACACACCTCCCCCTATTACTCCAGTCACTGAATCAATTCATCTCATCAAGAATCTTCCTCTCTTGCACTGTCTCTCCACCTTCTCGAGCACGATGTCCTCCTCAAAGAACTGGTCCCTCCTTACGACATGCCCAAAGTATGTCAGACGAAGCCTCAGAATCCATGCCTCTAAGGAGCAGCCTAGTTTCTCACTCTCTCTAGAATAAACCTGGTTGTTCTCCATGGTATAGTCAATACTCTTCTCCAGCACAACAGCTCAAAGGCATCAGTTCTCCTTCTATCATCCCTAGTCATTGCCCAGCTTTTTTATGTATAGCACATAATAGTGAAGACCATGGCCTGGATTGGGTGCACCTTACCTTGACAGCATACTTCCCCAATGCAACTTGAAATATAAACGTTTATAACAAAGAAGAAGAAGGGGTAAATGGAAATATGGCATTGATGAGAGACATGAGGTTGGAGATAGAATGATAGAATCTTGCATAATGATATATATATATATATATATATATATATATATATATATATATATATAGAGAGAGAGAGAGAGAGAGAGAGAGAGAGAGAGAGATCTCAAATATATACACCTGGAACTCATCTACTCAGGAATCAAATATACTAGATCTGTGTAAAAAGTCAATGGAGAAACTCAGTATCAGCAGTCCAAACAAGGTCAGGGACTGGCAGTGAAACAGATCATCAATTACTCACAGGTGAGTTCAAATTGAAGAGGGAGAAAAGAAAATCAAGTCCACAAAAAGCAAAATCCAACCTCTAATCTACTCCATATGAATTTAAAACCATTTCAAGAATAAATTTGTTACCTTGAAGACTAGTCTCACCATTAAAGTGACACAATTCAGTGGCAGAGTTGGGAAATCTCACCACCAGCAAAGAAGAAGCAGAGAATGCCAAGTGCATGTCCTTCAGAGCCAGAGATTCCGGTGCCACTGAGATCAGGGCCTGCAGGAGCAGCAGCAGTGGCCACAGCAGAGAACCGAGGCCTGACATGAGACAGAGCTGACCTTGGGACTGCTACCCGACAGAAGAGCTACAGCTAGGACCCTTTGCCCAAGTTTGTTGGATGACTAGGTACAGGAGAGAGCCATGCTTGTCAAGACTAACAGCTCTGTAACATGGCCCAAACAGTGGAGCTGAAGGCTGAAGAGACTGCAAGCACATTTCAGCAGCTATCCTAATTGAGTATCCTGCTACCATCTGAAATTGTACCCTATTAGCAATCCTCATACATGGACCAGGAGACAGGCATCAGAACAGAGCAAGGGAACACTGTTGTTGTTTGTTATGTGCCATCGAGTCGCTTGCGACTCACATGGTTCAAAATCAGGAAAGGCGTGTGTCAGGAATGTGTCCTGTCTCCACACCTTTTCAATATGTACGCAGAACAGATCATTCGAGAGGCTGGACTTTATGCAGAAGAATGTGGCCTCATGATTGGAGGAAGACTCGTTGGTTACCTGCAGTATGCAGATGACACAACTTCACTTGCTGAAACCGATGAGGGCCTGAAGCACTTGCTGAAGGTCAAGGACTGTAGTCTGCAATATGGATTGAAACTCAACATCAAGAAAACAAAGATTCTCACCACTGTTGGTAGTATCGTGATAAATGGAGAAAAGCTTGACGTTGTTAATAATTTAAGCTTGCTTAGTTCCACAATCAAGACTCTTGGCCCAATAGTCAGGAAAATGCATTAGGAAAATCTGCTGTCAGGGACCTCTCCAGTGTGCTGAAGAGCAAGGATGCCAGTCTAGAGACTAAGGTACACCTGACCCAGACCATGGTCTTCACAATTACTTGCTATGCATCAGAGAGCTGGGCAATGAATAAGGATGACAGAAGAAGAACTAATTCTTTGAGTTGTAGTGCTGGAGAAGAGTATTAAACATACCTTGGGCTGCCAAGAAAACAAATAGTTCTCTTTCTGGAGAGGGTGAAAACTGGCTGCTCCTTGGAGGCAAGTATTTTGAACCTCTGTCTAACCTACTTTGGGCATGTAGCCATGAAGGACCAGTATTTAGAGAAGGTAGAAGAGGAAGATCCAGCATGAGATGGATTGACACAATAATACTTGTGCACAGGGTTGCTATGAGTTATAGTTGACTCAATGGCACATAACAACAACAACAACATCACTAATAAACCCTATAATTATGACTTTGGTTCCATGTGCTCTGTAAGATATTGCAACAGATTTTGGATCCAGTAAAACAGGAAGATTAGTGTTGGAATTAGTAGAAAGAGGTGCCCCAAAATTGGATAAATTATGTATACCGCCTTGAAACAGATGAGGGAGAGAACAGTTTAAAAGCAATATATGGTTGGGTATTATGGTTATGACAGGAGTCCAGAATGAAGTTTGCGTAGTGGAGTGTACCCAGGCGGGGGGCGGGGGAGGGATTGTATACCAGTGAAGGAATTTTTCTTTTACTTTTCAAAGAGAAGAGCACAAACTGGGGAGGAGTGGTGGGCAATGAGAAAAAGTCAACAATGAATGAATGTAAATCCAAATTCTCTGTAAATGTTCATTAAAATGAATAAAATAAAATTAAAAAAAAAGAAAGAGGTGCCCAAGCATGGGGGACATGTGTGACCTCATGGGAATTGGTTTTGTGCTGTGGATTATTATGATGGAGACAGTTCCCCTTGTGGAGTTAGCGGAAGTCAACTATGACTGTTCCCACACAGCCCTTACTCATTTTACTGGGATCGATTAAGAGAAATACAATCCAAAAGGAATGGATAATTAGACATTATATGTATGACAATTAATAATCTGGAATAGTACAAACATTACAAAGTGAATTGGAGGCAGGGGAGAAGAGGGAAGAAAATGTGTATGACTGAATGAAAACTAATTTCTTTGTAAACTTTCACAAAAACCATGATCAAAAACATTTAAAAAATAAAATCAGAAAAGGTATACATTAGGATTGGATCCTTCATAACTATTTTATTTGAATGCTGAAAAAATTATTCTATAGACAGATTTCATGAATAATAATGTGGCATCAAGATTTCAGGAAGACTCATCAGTAACCTGTGTTATATGTTACAAATTATT
>NW_006400000.1:4139380-4140329 GCF_000299155.1 Elephantulus edwardii
GCATGAACAGTCTTCAGCCACAGTTGTGATGGTTGTAAATGCTCACAATTGTGCATTCTTAGGGTTTTTCCATCCCTGGGGTTTGCAAGTTGTTCACGCAAAACATTCTCAAAATGGTTGGCTTCTTGTTTGCAAGTCAGCTGATACGGTAGCAACCAAAGACTCCAGTGTTTGAGCATATGAAAGACTCTGCCTGCTAACCTGTGCTAGAATAACAGCATTTAACGTGAAGATTTAAGAAACTTAGTGACTACTAGATTATCTTTAGGACTCTGCATTAACTCTATAATGTTCTTGGTATTAAAGGGGGAAAACCCACATATTTGTCACAGAAAATTAGTTACTATCTTGCAACTGAACATGTATGTATTTTGCTTAAATAAATGTAATCACTGTAAACATCTATATGATCTGGGATTTTGTTTTTATTTTAAAATGGGAGTTGTTTTTTTTTTTTGTTTACAAGTACATTAAACACTAAAAACTGTTTCTGTAAGGAAATGAATTTTTTTTAAATAAAAAAGAAACAACAAAAATGCCTTGCTAACTTACTATGAATTCAAGATCTCCCCAATTTTTTAATAGACTACTTCAAGCCATTTGTTAAGTATGTTCCTTTATAAATCATTTTTTATTTAGTGTTACAACTATTCTCAATTTTTTTTTTGTTTCAAAGTTTTGTAAATTTTTTAATTGTTTTTGGTCTGAAGGGGAAAGTCATTCTTTCATTTTCTTCTCTTTTTTTTTTCTCCCTCCTCTTAAAATGACTTGCTGCCACAATTCCTAGTTCTGCCAGTTCCAGGACATGGTATTGTAACTCCTGCTGCCTCTGACTTTACACCTGGACTGATTTTATTAAGAATAAAAGTGTTAAAGTGTTTAACTATGAAATAAAGTTTTCTTTAAAATGTTAGTGAAATAATTCTAACGAGATTGAATCTTGTTCTTG
>NW_006400000.1:4146612-4147208 GCF_000299155.1 Elephantulus edwardii
GAACATGTGAAATGCAGTGTACATAAATGGTACAAAATGTATACAAATTTTGTATGCAAACTATTATGATTTTTTAAATTAACTTTTTAAATTATCATTAATTTTAATGAAAATTTACAGAGACTGAGTATTTCCATTCATTCATTGTTACACTTTTCTCCCTGCCCACACCTCCCCTGTCCCAGTTCGTTCTTCTCTTTGAAAAGCAAGAGAGGAGGAAACTGGGGGATAGAGAGAAAAGTGCAACAATGAATGAATGGAAATCCAAAATCTCTGTAAATGTTCATTAAAATTAATAAGATAAGATTTTTAAAAAAAATTCTTTTCTAATTTCTTTTTCAAGTGAAGAAACAAAGCAAAAATTCTCTCTAGAATAAAAGCTATACTTGCTGCTCCCCCACCCCCTCCTTTTCTGACAGCATGTTGCAAGGTTTGGTTTCAACCCTATCTTTCCAGGGGTTCTTTATTCCTTTCTTGTTCACCTTAACTCTGGTCTGTGGCCTGCCTTTCGTTAGTTATGTCTCTGTCTCAGTACCTTAATAAACCTTTCCTCATTTGTTTTGCTAAATTGCAAAAAAATAAAATAAAGAAACTAA
>NW_006400000.1:4169416-4170115 GCF_000299155.1 Elephantulus edwardii
ATGGTATCCACAGGAATCAGATCAATTATATCTGTAGAATGAGTCACTGGAGAAACTCAGTATTAGCTGTGAAAACTAAGTCAGGTGCTCATTGTCGGACAGGCCATCAACTACTCATAGGCAAGTTCAAACTATATCTAAAAGAAGATCAAATCAAATCCATAGGAACCAAAATTTGACCTTGAGTCTTTCCCACCTGAATTTAAAAACCCTCTCAGGAAACCAGTTTGAGTTCTTGAACACTAATGATCAAAGACCAGATGAGCTCTGGGAGGATATCAAGAATATAATCTAGAGAAGAACACAGAAGGTTGTCACAAAGACCGAGGAGGAAGAAAAAACCAAGATGCATGTCAGAAAAGTCTCTGAATATTTCACTAGAACACTGAGAAGCTAAAGCAAAAGGAAGAAATCAATACATTAAAGAACTGAACAGAAGATTTCAAAGGGCAGAGTGGGAAGACATAGATAGAATTATAATAAAATGTGCAAAGAGCTGGAGTCAAAAAATTAAAAGGGCTAAACTCCTGTAGCATTTCTCAAGCTAAAGGAACTAAAAAACAAATTCAAGCCTCAAGTGGAAATACAGAAAGGTGCTTTGGGGAGAATATTAAATTATTCAGGAAGCATTAGAAGAAGATAGAATATACAGTCATTTTACCAAAAAGAATTGGCTGACACAGAAGAATTTCTGAAACA
>NW_006400000.1:4171545-4173242 GCF_000299155.1 Elephantulus edwardii
ATAACAACAACATTCACTGTTCATTTTCCATATTTTGGAAATGTTGGTAGGAGGGTCCAGTTCTTTGAGAAGGACATCAGGCTGGGAATGGTGGAGGGTCAGTGAAGGAGAGGAAGACCCTGAAGGAGATGGATTGACACAATGACTGCAACAATGGGCTCATTTCAGACATGATGAGGAAGGCACAGTATAAGGTTTCATTCAGATCCATTGGTCACATGGTCTCTATGGTAGTAAACCCAATGGAACCTAACAACAACTTAATATTGTGGACTGGAAACAAAGACAAGGCAATGGAGCCTGTCATTAAGAAGTCCTCTAGTTTGGGGGAGAGGGGTGGGTGAGGAGAAAAGTGCAATAGTGAATAAGTGGAAACCCTAAGTCTCTGTAGACTTTTGTAAAAATTAATAAATTAAAAAAAAGAAGTCCCCTAGTTGTCTGGAGGATAAATGTGTTCACAATAATTACAAGCCAGTATGACAACTATCACTGTTGGTGTTAGCCATCAAGTTGCTTGCAACTCATAGCCACTCTATGTGCAACAGCTCTGAAGTCTGCCCTTTCTGGAGCCAGTCTCACTGACTGCGATACACCTATTGCCATTGCCCTAGTTACTGCGATACACCAATTCCCATTGCCCTAGTTACTGTATCTATCCACCTCATTGAAGGTCTTTTTCTCCTGTGCTGTCCCTCCACCTCTCCAAGCATGATATCCTTCTCCAAGGATAGGTCTCTCCTGGCCAAATGTCCGAAGTATGTGAGACAAACCTATATAATCCTAGCCGTCCAGGAGAAACTTGGTTTCAACCTCTCCAAGACAGATCTATTCGGGATCATTGTCCAGCTCTCAGAGGTATAGGAAGCAATTCGAAAGGCCATCGCCTGAATGTCATTACTCCAGCCTCCAGTATGATCTGTTCTGCATATAGATTAAAAAAATGCGGAAATAGAATGCATCCCTGGTGTACACCTTTACTGATTTTAAACCATGCAGGGTTTCCTTGCTCTCTTTCGATGATTGCCTCATGGTCAAAGCATTGGTTTTGTATAAGCACAATGAAGTGTTCTGGGATCACCATTCTTCTCTGAGTCAGCCACAGCTTGTTGTGATCTACACAGTAAAATGTCTTTGCATAGTCAATGAAACACAGATAAATATTTCTCTGGTACTCTCTGTTATCAAATAAATCCATCAAACATTAGCTATAATACCTCTGGTGCCACGGCCTCTTCTAAACCCAGCCTGCACATCTGGCAGTTTTCTGTTGACGTGTTGTTCCAGTTGTTTTGGAATAATTTTCAGCTTATTCTTATTTCGATATGATATTAGGGATATTGCTCGACAATTTATAAACTCTGTCAGGTCACCTTCTCATGGGGAATGGGAACAAATATGGATCTCTTCCAGTTAGTTGCCCAGGTGTGTATGTCCTCCAGATTTCACAGCACCACTTAGTGTGTCAGGGCAGCGTCCGCTTACTGAAATATGTCAAGTGATATGCAGTCAATTTCTGGAGCCTTGTTGTGTTTTTTCCCCCTGAATTCCTTCAGAGTAGCTTGAACTTCCTCCTTCATCACCACAGGCTCTTGACCATATGTTTTTTCAGAAATTCTTCTGTGTCAGCCAATTCTTTTTGGTAAAATGACTGTATATTCTATCTTCTTCTAATGCTTCCTGAATAATTTAATATTCTG
>NW_006400000.1:4176525-4177765 GCF_000299155.1 Elephantulus edwardii
ATTTTCCCTGTCTCTTCCATAATCATGGCATCACCTTTTTCACACAGGCTCAGTACTGACACACCTGAGCTGGAAGGAAGCTTCCACCAAAGACCGAAGAACCCGATTGGCGATGTCGCCCCCCATCTTATACTTGGTCACGACCAGGTCCTCGGCGATAGTTTGCTCTTGCTGCTCGTCTTCGCCCGACATCTTCCCACCACCACCACCACCGCAGTTTCGTTTGCCCTGAGCAGCCGCCTCTTGCCAGCCGCACACTATGGCCAGAGACTCTCTCGATCCGCGAGGAGAGCGCGAACGAAAGCGCGAGCAAGCAAGAGAGCGGGAGGGCAGGCGAGAGTGAGAATCTGCGAGCGCGCTGGCTGTACGCAGAGCACGCTGGGACAACGAGTCTTTTATAGGGCCACTTACTTCTGAACGCCTGCCTCTGCTTCGCTTTCGCGGCGACTCGTCGCGGGATGGAAAAGGCGGCACTACCGCTGCCACCACTGCCGTCGGTTTCCGCCCTGAGGAAGCCTGTTACTGCGCCAAAGCTGCCATCATGTTCCTCTGGCTCCAACCAACACAAAACGCCGCGAGTCTCCAGGAGCCTCTCCTTCACAGCGCAGAGCACTCTGAGAAAGCGCGAGGGCAGCACCGATCCCTGAGAGTAATGGCCCACACTCCTAGCGTCACCCGGCCCCGCCCCGTCCTGGCCCTAATCCCCTGCATCACCCGGCCCCGCCCCGCCCCAGCTCCCAGCGTCACCCGGCCCCGCCTCGCCGCGCAGGAGCACTGCGACCCCTGCGCAGGAAATGGCTTTTTAAACTGTGAAAGCAACCCCTTTGTTCCTCATCTTTTCATCTCTGGCGTAGTAGACCATATGATTGTCTGATTCAAAATGTCCTGTTTCAAGCCATCCCATTTCACCAGCACTTCGTATGTCATTATTTATATGTGTTCTATTTCTTTCTTAACCATGTCCAATTTTACTATGTTCATGCTTCTCACATTCCATGTTCCAGTCGCTAGTGTCTACTTATGACCGTTCCTCCTTTACGTTTCCATACTTGATGGCTCAGCCTCAGTTGCCTAGTCAACTAGTCAACTAGTTGACTGCTAGTCAACTGTGTGTGTTCTGTCGTACATAGGGTTTCAAAGGCCTGTTATTTTGGAAGTAGAGGCAAGAACTAAATAATTGACACCGCAATAACAATCTATTATTTAGGTTTTGCCATATGATTTGCACTGTGGGATATTT
>NW_006400000.1:4178879-4179510 GCF_000299155.1 Elephantulus edwardii
GGAGCCAGAGTTAAAGGTTTTGCTTCTGGATGACTGAAGGAAGAGCTGATTTGGGACTGCTATAAGATGAAGCTTGCTTGACAAAATACTAGTATTTTAAAATATAAAACAAAACAGAAACCACAATGTATGGGAATAATTGTATGAAACACAATGTGAATGAAGGAGAGTATGAAAAACAATGTATATGAATTTTTAATGCAAACTAATATTAAATAAAGTTTTTCAAATATCAATGCAACAATGAATGAATGAAAATCCAAGTTCTCGGTAATTTTTCATTAATTTCTCTAGTAAAACTTTTTAAAAAATCAAAAGATATATGTTACATTGGGAAAATCAGCTGTCAGGGATTTCTCCAAGTTATAAGGAGCAGCAATGTCAGTTTAATGATTAAGGTGTGCCTGATTCAAGCCATAGTCTTTTCAACTATTTCCTATGGATCTAAAGTGGGATAATGACTAAAGATGAGAGAAGAACTGATACCTTGTAGATGTGTACTGGATATCTCATGCGCTGCCAGAAGAACCAAGAAGTCTGTCTGTGAGGAAGTTTAACCAGGGAGCTCCTTAGAGATAAAGATGGTAAAACCTCATCGATGTAAGTTAGGCATAGTTTTGTCAGGAGTGGG
>NW_006400000.1:4209191-4210681 GCF_000299155.1 Elephantulus edwardii
GAATAGATGGTTTGGGCAGAAGTAAGGCTGAGCACACTGAAGAAATCAAGGAGAAATGCTGTCATACTCTATGATCTTCCAAGAAGGACAGTCCTTTGCCAATTAAACAGACTGTTGTTTATCTGATACCAACACGGGTACTGGTATCTTCTCTTACTCACTGCCAGTAAGTCAGAAGAGACTCACAGCTGACCCTCCAGCAGGTCTTCAGACACTGTAAATCGCACAGGACGAGACTGCCCATCTTTCTCCCTCAGAGCTTCTGTGGATTTGAACCATCAGAGAGGCATCCCCTTTGGGTCGGCGGCACAGCCCCTACAGACGATGCCACCAGAACTCCCTAAGAACATTTAAGTGCATTTGAAAAACAAACACGCCTTTACAATTTCAGAAAGCTGAAGTAAACCAAAGACCTTGAATTTTAGATTATATATAAAACTTTATATAAATACGCAAATTACAATTTCGATACCACAGTAAAGGTAATCTAGGATTTGAAAAAAAATACACAAAAAAGAAAGCAAAGTCTAAATCACGCTTTCAGCTTCTTTAAGATCTTAGAGTAAATACTACCTTATTCAGCTCAGGAAGTACATGGTCTTCTGTCATTCTCAACATGGCTGAAAAGACAAAGTCAAAATTATCTTTAAAGGAAAATTACAATTTAAGTATTGACACATTTCAAAGTCCCCGTTGTGTTTTAAGCCTGAATCAATCGAAAAGTGCTTCTAGGAGAATCTAACATTTGCATTATTATCTAAAAAAAAAATAAAAAATATTTTTCTCCTCTAACCTTAAGGGGCAAGAATTTACGTGTGACTTATTTTTCGGGTTCAAAACTGTTGCTCTAAGCTTTTTAATCTACTATTTTTTTAATTTCTCCTTTACCTCAACCCACTGCCCCTCCAGCCAGGCAACTCTGCCCACTGCCTTGTGCTAAGATCACTGTGCAGGTTTTCTCAAAAAATGGTCATGGTGCTTCTCTCGAAATCTGCAAGCAGTTGTTCTCATCAAAACTCTCAGCGTAACAAAGACCCTTAATCTCTTTGCTACACAAAGACTTACTGTAATATTTATGTGTGCACACACCTGCCCACATGCATATTTATATACTTTCCTTCAGCCTACCCTGGGGAGGAAAACATCATGCAAAAAAGAGAGGAAGACCTCTGATGAGATGCAACCCAACGCAGCTCAGAGGAGCTCCCGCACTGGTGCAGCAATGACCTGAAACCTGGGAACAACTGCGAGGAAGGGACGCGGCAGGCAAGGTTTCCTTCTGTTTTACAGAGAGGCCAATATGAGAAGGAAACACGGTAACGGCACCTAACAGCTTTCATCTACGGGGCACTCTTTCTGTCTTTTTCATGATGTTGTGCTCATCAACACTGTGCTTTCTGTATTAATTCCACCTAAGTCAGAACCAAGGATGCGGCATGGGCACAAGGTTTAAATATGCTCTTTTATAGTGTTTTTTAAAAAATAAAAAA
>NW_006400000.1:4212171-4213153 GCF_000299155.1 Elephantulus edwardii
TACTTAACATACCTTCTACTTAACTCTTAGGAATTTTAACAAATACAGACTCAATTCCACTTACAACTAAATGTACAGATTAAGGGAAAAGGAATAGGAGATTATTTCAAGGGCATTCACAAAAACCGCACCACAACAGCAACTAGTAAGACAGGAAGATCCTATCTAGCTCAGCACCTTCCCTCACTGCCACTGAGTCAGAACTGACTGAGTTTTCAAGGTTGTGAACCACATAGAAAAGACTGCCCATCTTTATCCCGAGAAGTCACACTGACGGATCTGAACTGCTGGAGGCTTGGCCTTTGACTTTGTCAAAGAAAAAATTCTTAGACAAGAACGTGCTACCAGGGCTCCCTTAAACCATAAAGCAGCATTAAAACACTTAATATATAATAAATAAATACCGCTAACTCTCCAGACAAATGCAAAGATACCATGGACATACAAAGCAATCTACATCCAGGCTTTCGCCTAGACAGCTGATGTACAATCTACCCACTGTGTTGTACTGCTGACTGCCTTCCAGTGGAGCACGACTCATAGCAATCCTAAGAACAGAAGGCCTGAAGCCTTTCTAGAACTGTGGACATTTACCAAAGTTCACAGAGTTCCCCGAGGCATGTTGTTCAGGAAGTGTCACTGCTATTCAATAGCACTTGCTGCCAAAAATAGGGAAACATCTAAAGTCACCAAGATCTGGTCCTGTGATCACTAACTACACGTGGCTACTGAGAGTCTCAAAGGGGCCAGTGGGACTGAGAAACTGAATTGGCTATCTTATTTCGTTGAATTAAGGCTTCAATAGCCGCATCTGACTGCTGGCAGCTACACTGGACAGGCCAGATCTAGAGAAAGAAGATGGATGTGAAAGTAGAGAGAGAAACTACTCAGAGAAGCTTTTTCTTTTATGTAATTTTCTATGATAACTACTAACGAGATTCAAAGATGCTCCTTTTAGGAAACATCAAAAGTTAAAAAAAAA
>NW_006400000.1:4215238-4215757 GCF_000299155.1 Elephantulus edwardii
ACTGATAACAGTGACTGCAGCAAACCAGAGATTATGGATGGGGCAGGTCACGGTCTACTGGGTATGTGGTTGTGCTGGTTCACAGCTGGCCAGACAGCACCTAACAGGATATGTAACAATCACTAATGACCATTACTTTTGGAGACTGACGTTTGTCTCTTAGAATCGGTAACAATAAGGTCCCCAAAACGGAATCTCCCTGGGCCTATACAAATGTAGCTAAAAACTGTGGGTCAAAATACAAGTGGTCTTCATTTTGATGATGCAATTTCTGAATACAGAGATGGGGAGAAATTTTAAGCTTTTAAGTTCACATATGTAACATAATTCCTCTAAGTAAACACTTGTACTTTTCAGTCTGGAACTACAAAGCCCTTTTTAAGCGTTAAGTTTCATTATACTGCTGAAGAGGTAGGTCAATATAATTAACCTTTTAGTACTGAGTGAAAAACTTGAGATAAAAGCCTGTAGCCTCTTATGTTATCAAGCAAAATGATAAAAATCCTCTTGCAGCAAAAA
>NW_006400000.1:4216662-4219633 GCF_000299155.1 Elephantulus edwardii
GAAACAGGTTGTTCCTGGAGGCAAGGATTTTGAAGCTCCATTTCACATACTCTGGGCATGCTGACAGGAGAGACCAGTCCTTGGAAGGGTAGAGGGTCAGCGCAGGAGAGGAAGACCCTGGGCGAGATGGACTGACACAGTGACTGTGGCAATGGGGTCAGGTGTGTCAGAGATGTTGAGGCTGGCTCATAGAGCACGGTTCAGAGCCATTGCTAACAGGGTCATGAGCAGTCATGGTCAACTTGACAGCACAGAACATCACCACTCATATTTTCTCACTCTACCAATTTATCTCTCACACACATTTTTTAAGAAACAAGCCAGCCCAGAAAGTGGAAGAACACACACCTCAGAACAAGGCGCTAGAGACCAAAAGGGAAGCATCTGCCTACCACTAAGGTTCAGAAGGCGGGGAGGGACAGGGGAGGACAGGGGAGGAAACAAGGACACAAAGAAGAAGTGGAGAGGCCTGTGACATTGAGGGGCTGCAGCCAACGTCAGGAAACAAAACGGCATCAGCTGCTAGACGGGAAACTCATTCACTCTCTAAACTTTCACTTAAGCCACAAATATAAGATGCAAAAGAAATCAGTCCTAACAGATTACACGGTCCCAGAAGTTCCTTCTGCCCTTCTAGTCCAAGTCTCCACCCTGACTCCCAGAAACCACTGACTAACATCAAAATGCTCGCTGCCTCAGTTTCTCCACCTGTATGCTGTAAAAATAACTAATTCTACCGACTTCAGAAGTTTGAGGAAGGAAACCACCCTGATTCACATTCTCGCGCTCTCAGCTGACATGCACTCACGGCGGTCAAATCGCTCTGGCTCTGCTCTATCGGAGCGCCGGCCTCAGGCAGCAGAGGGTGTAATCATTACACAAAGAGACTGCCTGTATTTCTCAACAGAACAGCAGTGGATTCGAACTGCTGACCTTACGTTAGCAGTACAACTTGCTAGGTATTACTTCCAAGACACTGAAGCCAATGGTAGCTGCCAGGTCCAACCCAGGGGCAGAAGACACAGGCTGGCCGGCGCTCAGACAGGGCAGCCAGGTGAACTGTCAGGCCTCTAACATCAACTCGGACAAGGCTGTCATGCTGAAGGGCAGGACAGGAGACAGCACGACACGATGACATCGAAATGCAGGGTGTTTAATGTGCTCTTTTTCTGAAACCACGTAGAACTCCAAGATTCCATTCCAGCCCAAAACAAAATGAACACAGGGTCTTCTTCTGGAAGTGGGGAAACACTCAACAAAGGAGAACTGGCAGCATCAGACCTTCTATCGGCACCCAAAGAGCAGGACGCAGAAAAGGACGCTTCCCTCTCTATTACTGTAAAACCAGAAGGATGACTAGCTGGATGTGTGCAAGGTCCAAAGGGGGAAGAGGAGGGGAAGGGGGCAGGGCAATCACAGAGTAAGAGAGATGGGGGAGGGAGGAGTTGAAGGAATTAGGAAAGATCTGGTGGGGACTTGAAAAGATGGGTTAATAGGGGACATAGGTCAATAGTGATTAATTTTATAAAACACACTGTATGGAAATGATCATATGAAACACAATGTGAATGAACGAACGTGTGAAACACAATATACATGAATGAAACACAATATATATGAATGAAACACAATATATGAGGCAAACAAAGATAATAATAAATTGTAAACAAGAAAAAAAGGATAAATACTGCTTCAGATCATCATTGTAAAAATGGAAAGCAAAGTATGGACAAAAGTCCAAAGTGGGAATGGGAGGGGTAGGGGGACGAGAGTGGGGAGGTGCAGAAATCATGGGGTCATAGAATTTGGGGGGCAGAGGGAGGGGGTAAAGGAATTAGGAAAAATCCAATGTGGACCTGAAAGGGTGGGATAATGGACGGATCAATGATGATTCATTTTGTAAAACATGGCTTATGGGAATGATTGTAGGAAATACAGAAATGACTGTAGGAAATACAATGTGAATGAAGGAATGTTTGAAACATAATGAATAGGAATGAAACACAATGTATATGACCTTTAAATGCAAACTAATATAAAATAAAAATTTTAAAAATAAATATAAAATAAAAATTATTTTTATTTTAAATTGCTCTTTAAAAAATTTTATTATTTTGTATGGGTGTACAAATCACATCTGACTGGTACAGAAAGAGACTGCCCCTCCTTCTCCAGCAGAGCATCTGGTGGAAAAATAAATTTCTAAGAAAATCTCTTTGAGGATGACTTCTCCCTTATAGAGTCCAACCTCTGGCAGAAACTGTCAGTCAAGCAAGAGGCAGAGAAAAGGCAGCAAACAAGACAAATCGGGCCTCTCTGATCTATTTTCTGAGTAAGTCACTGGTGAGTGTTTTCCCACCAAGTGATGAACAGAACCCAAGAAGACAGGTGATGCTTTAGGCTCTGGGTCTAACCCAGGGCAGCAGTGAAAACTGCTGACTGCTGGCATGGACCATGCAGGGCGAGCATGGCTGGCCAGCTGCTGTCAGGAGACGTTGGACCCACGGTGATAATGTAATATTGCCCCGTACAGGACGGCCCCGTACAGGACGGCCCCATAAAGCATCCTAGGCTGCAACCTTCACGCGGACATACTGCCAAGGATTTCCTTCTGCAGAGCCACTAGCGGGTGTGGAACCAACAACCTCTCAGGCAGCAGCCAAATGCTGAAGCTCTGCACCTTCTCTTTAGAGGCAGGAGAAGGAAAACTGAAAAAGCAGGGAGCTGGGCCTTAGGTGAGTTTCAGGGATAGGACACTACCCTTGAGGATGTGTTAAAGGTAGACAATGCAAAAATAAACAACAAATCAAACACAGCTGGTCAGGAGACAGAATAGGAGGAGAACAAACAGAAGGAAGAGTAATTTTGAAAAACTAAACCACAAAAGAAATAGGTGGCATAATATATAGAAATACGGAGGCAGCCTATAGCAACCTGAGTTTGAATGAGTTGCAAGAGTTAAAATGTGCAG
>NW_006400000.1:4220463-4221027 GCF_000299155.1 Elephantulus edwardii
AGTGAGAGGACCCTGAGGACAGGCGACACAGGAGAAGACTGCTTCACTATGTAAGATCTCTAGGCTGTAGCAGAAGGCCCCTGATAGAGATGGCGCGGAAAAGCTGGAAAAAATTTAAAAATCCTACAGAGGACCAGTTTAATGGTCTAATAGAGACTACTGGGATCCCAGAGACGACGGCTCTTGGCCACCTTTCAGCCCTGAGAAGAACCTTCCAGCCCAACAACCAGACAGGTCTACAAGACAGGTCACATCAGGAAAGAACACAGCCCTTAGGACAATTGTCCATTAGAGAGCCACAGGGCAGTGTTTATGCGGATCAAGTTCAGAAGGCAGGGATCAGGAAGGGAAAGAAAAGGAGAAAAAATGAAACCAGGAACCATAGAAGGATGAGGAAGGGCACTGTGACAAATTAGGGATTGAAATCTACATCTTGGAAAATAAAACAACGTGCACATGTTGCTGGAACGAACAATCTGTTGGGATGGAACCAAACTCCTTGATAAAATTTTCATTCAAATCACAATTAAATTTTTAAATAAAGATCTCTGGGCTACTGGCTTA
>NW_006400001.1:0-4610 GCF_000299155.1 Elephantulus edwardii
TATTATTATTTCCTGAAAGCTAAGTCACTGAGGGTTGGTGTCCCTGCACCATTTCTGCTGAGAAGTGCCTGGCACATAGCTGTTGTTATTAGGTCTTATTGAGCTGTTTCCAGGCCCTGGTGACAACCACCGTATGCATGACAGAGTAAAACACTATCCAACCTGCACCATCCTTGCAATCATTGCCATGTTGCAGTCCCTATGTCAATCCAAGGAACCCAGATAACACAGTGACTCACATGTTGTACTGCTAAATGAAAAGTTCATGGTTCAAATCCAACACCTTCTCTGTGGAAGAAAGATGGGCATTTCTTTCTATGTGATTTCCTGCCTCTGAAAACCTACCAGAGGGTCAGCTATAGGTTGATATTACTCAACAGCAATGAGGGGGCTAAAGTTTTGTAGCCTTGTAAACCCTTTGAAATGATTGCTGCAGAAGGTCAAGGATTGTAGTCTTCAATATGTATTGAAGCTCAACGTCAAGAAGACAAAGTTTCTCACCACTGGGCCAATTGTCAACACCATGATAGATGTAGAAGAGATTGAGGCTGTCAACCGTTACAGCTTGCTTGACTCCACAAGCAACACTCTTGGTACCAGCAGTCAAGACATCAAAAGATGAATTGCATTAGGTAGATCTGCCATCAGGGACTTTCCCAGAGTACTGAGAAGCAATGATGTCAGTCTAGAGACTAAGGTACACCTCATCCAGTCCATAGTCTTGGCACTGACTTGCTACTCATCAAAGAGTTGGATAATGACTAAGAATGATAGAAGAAGAATCTATGCCTTTGAGTTGTGGTGCTGGAGAAGAGTCTTGAACTTACCATGGACCACCAAGAAAACAAATAGGTCTGTCTTGGAGAGAGTGAAACTAAGTTTCTCCTTGAAGGCTAAGATTTTGAAGCTCCATTTAACATACTTTGGGTATGTGGCCAGGAGGGACCGATCCTTGGAGAAGGACATCATTTTCAGAAGGGTGGAGGGACAGTGCAGGAAAGGAAGACCCCTGGATGAGGTGGATTGTGACTAGGGCAATGGGGGTAGGTGTCAGAGTCAGTGAGACTGGCCAGGGCAGGCTTCAGAGCTATTGTACATAAAGTCACTATAAGTCACAGATGACTGCACAGGACGTAACAACAACAAACCCAATGAAAGATCCCTCGGAATTTGACTTACCTCGATGACAGTGGATTGCTATATCAACCCATTATATTGATGCTCTTCCTCTTTTCCACTGATCTTGTACTTTATCAAGCACATAATATTGTTCTAAGGAACCACCGCATCAACTATAACCCATCGCAACCCTATGAACAATAGACAGAACTCTTGCCCTATACTGGACCACCAGGATTCCTGCCAGGCTCAAACCCTTGGATGCAGTCACTGTGTCAATCCATCTCATCAAGCATATTCCTCTCTTTGATCCTCTACTTTTCCAAGAATGAGGCTCTTAATAGGCACTCAATAGTGTTTACTGAATGAATAATTGATGTTCCCTTCTTGCATGGCACTTAGTTTCCCCAAGAGCTAGCTGACTTCTGTCTACCTCTTCAGCCAGACCCCTCATCCATCTGGCTGGGAATACTCCAATCATCACCAGCTCTTGAAAGGTGGAGGGTGTAACCCAATCACTGACCACACTAAGCCTTTTTGCCCACCCCACAGCGATTTCCTGAAGTGCCCTTTTCTACTTTATCTGTTGGGACAATGAATAAGGATGACAGAAGAAGAATCAATGCCTTCAAATTGTGTTGGAGAAGAGCACTGGGTATCTCATGGACTGTCGAGAGAACCAGCAAGCCTGTTTTAGAAGAAATGTAGCCAGGCTGCTCCTTAGAGGAAAAGATGGTGAAACATTGTGTCACATACTTTGAACATGATGTCAGGAGGGGTCAGTCCTTGGGAAAAGACATCATGCTGGGAAAGGTGGTGGTGGTGGGGGGCAGATAAAGAGAAGAAGACAGTGACCAAGACAGATTGACACGGTGACTGTAACAGTGGGTTCGAGAATCTTAGAGGAGGTGAGGATGGCACAGGATAGAGCAAGGTTCACATCTCTTGTTCATAGGGTCACTATGAGCTGTAGTCGACTCAATGGAACCAAACAACAATACTTCATCTGGGGACAATTTATACATATTTGCAAATTGCATTTCAGCTCCTTTGTCTGGTACATTCTCTGTCTTAGCCTTTAAAACTCTTATTTCCTTTGTGGACTTATTAATTTCTGTCCCTTTCAAGCGACCCAAGGGCAAGTTCAGGGTGGAAAGGGTCACATCTCATACCTGTAGGAAGCAGGACAGAATGTAATGCATTGTGCCCAGGGACAGTGGGAATAGAACAGTCAGTGCAGACGAGTCTTGAATTTTCTTTTTTTAGTAGCCCAGTAGTGTCAAGTTGATTGCCACACATAGTAGCATTCCATCAGTTTCCAGGGCTAAAAATCTTTACCAGAGAAGACAACTCACCTTCCTCCCACGAAGCAGTTGGTGGATTCAAGCCACTGACCTTTGGGTTAGCAGCGCTATACATAGCTTTTTTTTTAATATCCATACTCCCTTCGGTTGTTATTGTTATTATTGTTGTTATTATTGTGTGCTGTAAAGTAGGAACTGACTCATTAGCTGACCCTCCAGTGGGTTTGCAGAGGCCATAAATAGCATGGGAAGAGACTGCCCATCCTTCCTCCCATGGGGCAGCTAATGAATTAGAACCATGTGCCTTTGAGATTGCAGCACAGCTTCTTATCATTAGGCCACCAGAGCCCCCTACAGAACACCTTGGGCCACCAAAACATATTATTATTTTCTTAACATTATCTTTCTATTTTAAGAAGTAATACATGCTGAAAGTTATGCAAGTGTTCAGGTCTTTCGTTCGTAGGGTCACTACAAGTCATCTAAGACTCAACAGCACTTAACAACACAGAGAGAGCTCTGTTCCCTAGTGGACAGAAAGTGACACTACAAAGCTAAAGGTGGGTGATTTTAATCTGCGGCCCTCAGACCTGATTTTAATTGGTTTTGGTCAAACATTCATCTTAAGTGGTATAGCACTGGCACTGGTCTGTCCAGAGGTAATTCATGGTTGCTGTGATGCTAAACACTGTGACACTGATGTGTCAAATGCGATAATGGTTACCCATGGTGGACAGTGTTTGGTGGAGCTCCCCAATTAAAACAAGCTTGGAAGCAGGAGTGGCATCCACTTCTGAAAATAGCTTGCCTCCAGAAACTCTATGAATGTGGAGAAAGGATGAAAGTTATACAAGTATTCAGGTCTTTCATTCGTAGGGTCACTATGAGTCACCTACAACTCGGTGGCACCTAACAACAACACATTCTAATTCCTTCTTCATTAAAGAAATTTATCCTGAAGTACACCAATTGACATATTTTAGCTAACAGATGCTGCCCTGAATGTGCTCACCAAGTTGTGCCAAGAAATCTGGAGAACAACCACTTGGCCAACTGACTGGAAGAGATTTATATTTGTTCCCATCCCAAAGAAGGGTGACCCAGCAGAGTGTGTAAACTATAGAACAGTATCATTGATTTCTCATGCAAGCAAGATTCTACTGAAGATTATCCAAAAACGACTGGAACAACACATCAGCAAAGAACTGCCAGAAGTCCAGGCTAGGTTTAGAATGGGTTCTGGTACTAGGGTTATTATAGCTAATGTTAGACAAATACAGCCAGAAATGCACAATCAGGAGAGGATAAAATTGATTAATGGGACCTTCTAAAGCTTAAATCCCTGTGCACATAAAAATCATTTTCCAATAGGGTGAAAAGAAACCCTATTTTACATTTGGCAATACCATCTCAGACAAGGATCTCATAACAAAAGATTATGGAATCCTACAAGGCTTCCACAAGAAAAAAGACTAATAACCCAATTACAAAATGGGCAAAAGACATGGAACAACTTTTCTCAGAGGAAGACATTTGGATGACCAAAAGACACATGAAGAAATGCTCAAATCACTGGTAATAAAAGAGATGTACATCAAAATGACAATGAGTTATCATCTCACCCCAGTAGCAGTGGCAAAGTTTAAGAGGACAGTAAGCAATAAATGTTGGAAAGAATGTGGAAAGATTGGAACTCTCATTCGCTATTGGTGGGATTGTAAAATGCTACAACCACTCTGAAAGGCAGTTTGTCTTTTCCTAAAAAAGCTGAACATAGAAATTCTTGTGTGACCCAGCTATTTCATTGCTAGGAATATACCCCAATGAAATTAGAACTGTGACACAAATGGAGGTCTGTACACCACTGTTCATAGCAGTATTATCCATAATCAGTAGAACATGGACATAGCCCAAATGTCCAAACACAACACAATAGATTGAGAAATTGTGGTACATTCACATGATGGTATACTACCCAGCATGGAGGAGCAATGACTTAAAAAAATACTACATAACTTGAGAGAGACTGGAGAGCACTATGGTGAGTGAACTAACAAAGTCTCATAAGGACAAATACTGCATAAGACCATATTGTTGCTGATGTTAGATGGATCTTGGCTGAAAGCAGAGAATACCAGAAGAATGTCTATCTGTGTTTCATTGATTATGCAAAGGCATTTGACTGTG
>NW_006400001.1:5600-7275 GCF_000299155.1 Elephantulus edwardii
CGCTATGAGTCGCAAATGACTCGACGGCACATAACAACAAACAACAACAATGTAAAACTTGTATGGGAGTCCAAGGGAGGAAGAGGTGGGAGCAGAGTGGTGAGGGTGGGCAGGGGTAAATCGCAAGGTTGCACAATTTGATGGATGGAAGGAGGGTGTAAAGAAAATGTGGAAGAACAGGTGGGGACCTTAAAAGACAAGGCAATGGTAGCTATAATTCAGCAGGGATTAAGTTTATAAAATACAATGTATGGATATGGGGAAACCATGGTACATTCACACAATGGAATACTATACAGCATGCAGGAGCAATGATTTTGTAAATCAGTATCTACCTTGGGAGGGACTGGAGAGCATTCTGTTGAGTGAACTAACTCAGTCTATAAGGACAAATACTGTATAAAACCATTACTGTAAAATGAGTATGAGGATCCAAGGGGGTTGGAGGGAAGAGAAGGAAGGGTGGGAGGTGGGGAAGATAGTTAATCATAGGGTCGCACAATTTGATGATGCGTGGAGAGAGGGGGTGTGAAGAAAATCGGAAAGATCCAGTACGAAAAACAATGTATACAAATTTTGTAAATGAACTAGTATTTTAAAAAATAAAACAAAACAAAAACCACAATGTATGGGAATAATTGTATGAAACACAATGTGAATGAAGGAGAGTATGAAAAACAATGTATATGAATTTTTAATGCAAACCAATATAAAATAAAGTTTTTAAAATATCAATGCAACAATGAATGAATGAAAATCCAAGTTCTCGGTAAATTTTCATTAATATCTCTAATAAAACTTTTTTAAAAATCAAAAGATATATGTTGCATTGGGAAAATCAGCTGTCAGGGATTTCTCCAAGTTATAAGGAGCAGCGATGTCAGTTTGATGATTAAGGTGTGCCTGATTCAAGCCATAGTCTTTTCAACTATTTCCTATGGATCTAAAGTGGGATAATGACTAAAGATGAGAGAAGAACTGCTACCTTGGAGATGTGTACTGGATATCTCATGGGCCGCCAGAAGAACCAAGAAGTCTGTCTGTGAGGAAGTTTAGCCAGGGAGCTCCTTAGAGATAAAGATGGTAAAACCTCATCGATGTAAGTTAGGCATAGTTTTGTCAGGAGTGGGCCAGTCTTTGGAGAAAGATGTCATGCTGCGGGAAAGTGGAGAGAGAAGACCCTCAACAAGACAGACTGAGACAGTGACTGAGACAGTGGGCTTGAGCATATCAGAGACGGCGCAGGATAGGGCAAGATTGAGATCTGCTGTTACACAGTCGTGATGAGTCGGAATCCACTTGACAGCACTCTGATGGCCTAGTGGTAAGAAGCTGTACTGCAGTGCCAAAGGCATGCGATTCACGGCAAGGCATGGCAGAAGGATGGGCAATCTCCTCCTGTGCGATTCACTACCTCTGAAAATCTACCGGAGGATGAGTTACGAATCAAAAACAACTTGACAAATCACACCAACAACAGCAGTAAGATAAAAAATGCCAGGAAAAAAGACATCATGATGGGAAAGGTCAAAGAAAAAAGGCCCTCAATGACATGGATTGACGCAGTGATCACAACAATGGGCTTGAACATATCAGGGTTGGTGAGGATGGTGAGGGTTCGGGCAAGGTTCACATCTGCTGCTCACAGAGTTGCTGTGAGTCCTAGTTGACTCAA
>NW_006400001.1:8175-13002 GCF_000299155.1 Elephantulus edwardii
CCCCGTGAACAACCCTGCCCTGTCCTCACAATGTGTCTATCCATCACTTTCTTAATCTTTTTTGTTTTTAATTATTATACTGCTTTACTTACAAAGTTTGTGCACCTCGTTTTTTCATACTGGATCTTTCCCCTTTCCTTTACCCACCCCGTCCTCCACTCATCAAATCGTGCGACCCTATGATTAAGCCCTACCTTCACCCCCGCCCATCCTCACTCCTCTGCTCCCCTCGCCCCTCTTGGATCCTTGAATTCATTCTATCTTAACGAGGGTCTTCTTCTCCTTCTCAGACCCTCTACCTTCCTCAGCATGATGTCTTTTTTTCCAAGGCCTGGCCCCTCCTGACAACACAATCAATGTACGTGCTTTCAGGAGCACACTGGCTGTAGTTTCTCCAAGACAGATTTGTCTATTCTTCTGGCAGTCCATGGGATAGTCAACTCTTCTCCATTACAACTATTTAAAAGCACTGATCTCCCTCCCCCCTTTCATAATTACTCACTGTCCACCTTTCAGATGCATAGGATGTGATTGAAAAGACCATGGCTTGGATTGATCACACCTTAGTCTTTAAGCTGACATCCTTGCTCTTTAGCACTTTACAGAGGTTCTAGACAGCAGGTTTTCCCAGTGTGATGTGTCTTTTGATTTCTTGACTGCTTTTATCATGGGTCTTGATTATGGCTCCAAGTAAGATGAAAGAATAGATCTGATGTATTAAAGACTAATGATTGGAGACTAGATGGGTTCTGTCATTTCTGCTTTCTGTAAAACTCAGAGGTGAATTGATTTAGAACACTCCCTATTCGGATATGATCTACATTAACAGAACAAAGAAAATCATAATCCCAAACAGGTTTACATGGGCAGGAATAGGGCTTTGGATGCCCATCTAATTTGTTGCTGTTACGTGCTACCATGTTCTCTACCACTCACTGTGAACCTCTGAATAACAGATCGAAAGTTTGCTTCATCCCACACCAACTTCATGATCCCGCCTTAGTCTTCAAGCCTCCACATCAAGTCCATTGTTGGAGTCAGTGTCAATCATCTCACTGGAAGTCTTCTCTTTTGCTGAAGCTTTACCTTTCCCAGCACCATTCATCAATTCCGTTCATAACTGCAGAGTATTGCAAATAGGAATAAATGTCCAAATAGAAATCAAAGGATTGTGGAGACAGCAGTGAAGCAGAGCTGTCCCGCTGGGTCGTCTCTGCCTCTGTATAAATGGATCACTCTCTTGAACAGTGGTAAGAAGCAGTGCTGCAATCTTAAAGGCAATCTCCTCCCATGCGATTTGTTTGTTGTTGTTAGGTGCCATCTAGTTGAGTATGACTCACAGCAACCCTATGAGCAACGATCTGAACCCTGTTCTATCCTTTGCTTCCTCACAATCTTTGATACCCTCAGTCTCACTGCTTTAATCACTGTGTCAATCCATCTGGTGGAGGGTCTTCCCCCCTTCTGCTGACCACCTCCCTTCTCCAAGTGATGTCATTCTCCAAGAACGAGCAACTCCTAGAAACATGCCCCAAGTATTTGAGATGAAGTTTCACCATCCTTGTCTGCAGGGAGACTGTATTAATTAATTTTCCATTATTCTGCTTTGTCGTTTGGGGCACTGAGGGACCAGACTGCACACACCCGAGGACAAGGGGCACAAAAGAGCAGCGCCGCTCATACTTTCTACTGCATGAACTAACCCTGGAGTCATGAACTGATCACGGAGTCAGTTCCAACTCAAAGCCACCCGTCTATATGCAATTGATCGTTAGCTGCTGTCCAGTACATCTCAGAGCGACCCTGTCAACAACAGACCTGAATCCTGTCCCAGCCTGTGCGTCCTCATCATCTCTGACACAGCTGAGCCCACTGCAGCAGTCATCAAGTCAATCTACCTCATTGGCAGCCCGGGGGTTGGGGGTAGAGTAAGTCAGGGGGTCTTCCACTCTTTTGCTGACCCTCTACCCTTTCCAAGCCATGATGTCCCTCTCCGAGAACAGCTTCTCCTAGAACATGCCCACAGTATGAGATGAAGCTTCAACAACCCAGTCTCATTCCATCCTTACAAACATTGCTGTCTGGAGCCCTTAGTAGCTACCATGGGGCTTTCAGGGGTCTCCATGCTGAAGGGCCTAGAAAGCTGGGTCCTATGCCCGTCACTGCTTTAAACAGATGTATAGTAGTAGTCTGCATCTGTAGTTAAATACTAGATGGTGGCCTAGTGGATAAGGAGTTGAGCCGTGCTGACAAGGCAGGCGATTTAAATCCACGAGCTGCTCCACCAGAAAAGGTGGGCAGTCTCTTCCTGTGTGATGTACAGCCTCTAAAAACTCACTGGAGGGTCGAGGATAAGTCACTCGAAAGTAGTGAAAGGGATTTAAATTCTAGCTAGACTAATTTTTTTTTTGCTAGACTCATTTCTAACCAAGTTTTTTAGTATTATTAGATTTTAAAATATTGGCTTGCTTATCAAATTAATATACCTTATAACTTTATAGTTTCGTGCAGTCAACAATTCATTGTTTCATGGTATCACTCTCGTAGTTTCATAAAATCAATCATCAGTGATCTATGCTCACCATTACTCAATCTTTTCAGGTCCTCACTGGATCTTTCCTCAGCCTACATAACTCGGTGACCTCTAGAATTTCCCCTTTCCCCAACTCCAGCGCCCTCCATCCCCTCCCTGCTTTGTACTTCTGTCTATATGCTGAACAGGCTAGGCTTTATAAGGAGTATGGCATCAGGATTGCAGGTAGACTCATCAACAACCTGTGTTACGTAGATGACACACCTTGCTTGCTGAAACAGAGGACCTGAGGTATTTGCTGCAGCAGGAAGTCAAGGACTGAAGTCTGCAATATGGATTGAAGCTCAACATCAAGAATTCTCACCAGGAGGCCAACCGGCAGCATGATAGCATGGAGATAGAGATTGCTGACAATTTCAGCTTGCTCAGTTCTTCCATCGCATTCTTAGCACCAGCAGTCAGGACATCAAAAGATTAATCGTACTGGGAAAATCTGCTGTCAGAGACCTCTCCAGAGTGAAGAGCAACAACGTCAGTCAAGAGATTGAGGCGTGCCGTGCCTGACCCATGCCATGGTCTTTGCAATCAGCTGCTATGCATCAGAGAGCTGGACAATGACTAAAGATGATGGAACAATCAGTACCTTTGAGTTGTGGTGCTAGAAAAGAGCATTGCACATATCATGAAATGCCAAGAGAACGAACAGGTCTGCCCAGGAGAAGGTGAAATCAAGCTGTTCCTTGGAGGCTAGGATTTTGAAGGTTTATCTCACATATTTTTGGCATGATGCCAGGTGGGACCAGTTCTTGGAGAGGGGCATCATGCTTGGAAAGGTGGAGGGACAGCACATGAGAGGAAGACCCTGATGAGATCACCTGACTCAGGGCAATGGGGGGTAGATGTGTCCAAGACAATGAGATTGAGAAATTGTGGTATATTCACATGATGGAATATAAGGACCGTGCTTTTGAAAAATACTATATAACATGGGAGAGGCTGCAGATTAAGCTGAGTGAACTCAGTCTCCAAAGATAAACACCACCTAAGACCATTACTGTAAAAATGTTACTGTTGGCATGTACTATAGAGTCGGAATGGACACATAGCTGACCCTCTGGTGGGTTTTCAAAGGCAGTTAATCGCACAGGAGACTGCCCATCCTTGTCCCCCAGAGCAGCTAGTGGCCTCAAACCGTGTGCCTTCAGGATTGTAGCATAGGTTCTTACCACTAGACCACCAGAACTCTCTAAGGATTTTTAGTAAAATGTTACATGCCTTCCAGTCACTTGGAATTCCCAGTGACAATGACAGGATTCAGAGCTCCTTGTTTGTAGTTTGCTCAGAAACAAGGAAAAAAGGGGAAAGGAAATTTCCCTTACTGCAGTCTAGTCCATAGGGCATCGTGCTGCTAGCCCAAAACGGGTGCCTTCCGTGTGGTTCGAATCCACCAGAAACTGCACAGGTAAAACTGCGGCATCTCCTTTCATGAGATTTACCACCTCTGAAAAGCCGCTGAAGGGTCAGTTATAAAATACATGAGATGTACTCTAGTCCCTTCCTAGACGTCACCCTTTAACAAATGAACTTCTGAACCGACGTCTCTGTTCACGTTCAAACTCTATGTTCTGCTCCAACATGATGCTCCTTGCTCTGATGATGACGTTCTTGTCATCTTCACTTGCAGTAATCCTGAGAACCGTTTAAAGAGCCCTGGTTAAGCACAGCAGATTAAGCACTGAAGGGCAGTGGTTCTCACTGCTATGTGGGAGAGGAGGTAACCTGTTCCCATTAGGATTTACGGCCTCGGAGACCCAGTGGAGGCTTATGAGGCAGAAGTGACTCAGCAGCAGTTTGAGCTTCGGTTAAGCACTACTTCCAATAAAGGCGAGAACCGGCTGGTCAGTCTGATGGCTTAGTGTAAGGAGCTGTGCTGCCGAGTCAAAGGCTCACAGTTCAGTTCCACCAGCTGCAGGAGAAAGATGGACAAATCTCTTCCTATGCAATTACAGCCTCTGAAAAACTGCTGGCAGGTCAGCTACAGGTTGGTCCCAACTCGACAGGACACGGCAACAACAAATACAAACAGTGCAGAAAACTGACGTCACGTGGTGCCAAAGACCTGCCGATCGGCTCTTGGTGGAGTCATGCAGTCCAGGACTTCAGCAAGGCCACCTCACTCAGGACACTGACTGACTGCTGGATTTCCCTCAAGACTGGGAAAAGATGGAATTAAAGAGCCCTGTTGCCACAGTGGCTGCGAATTCAAAGGTCAGTGGTTCAAACCCAGCAGTGGC
>NW_006400001.1:37886-85068 GCF_000299155.1 Elephantulus edwardii
TTTTTTTTCTGTACTGACTCTTTAATCCTTAAACTATTAATAAACTATTATCTTAAAAACAAAAAGATTGACCATGTGTTGGCAATTGCTTAAACTAGGCACAAGGGAGTCTGTAAGATATTCTATTTTGATAAATAATTGCAATTTCATTCGAGTAATAGAAACTATATAAGATAACAAGCTTCTCAGTTTACAAAGTGTTAAAAAAGCAAGGATGTTTGGTTCAATTAACTTACCCACATACAGCCACCGGAAAAATGCTTTGAAGTTTTTCATACTACTATCTATAACTCTAAAAAGAGAAAATAAGAGGAATGAGAAATAAAATGCGGTACGAGGTTCATCTGTCCCTGTTCAAATGTCATGGACATAACCCTCATCATTCTATCATCTCCTAACAGGGTGACACTGAAGCCTTTAGAACAGATTTTACAAATCAAAAGTGTTATCTAAAAATGAGTTTTAAAAGAGCAAATCTTGGTTCTTTTAAAAAAATAAAGCAAATAATTGGTTATAACAGCCTTGCCACAAACTGTTAAGAGTCGTTTCCAGCATTCAGTAAAGTGTGAAATCCTTTTCTAACTTTGCAAAGGAAAGAAATCAGGGGGGAAAAAAATCTTTTTCAGCATTATTCTCAGATTTAAAAAAAGCTCACTGGTTGGTAAGGAAAAAACTGACTTAGCTCAACAGAAAATCGGTATTATAAATGCATACTGGAGCATTATCTTTGAACTGTGGTGCTGGCAAAGGGCCTTGAATACACCACGGACGGCCAAAGACCAAACAAATCTGTCTCAGAGGAAGTACAGTGCAGCCAGGGTGCTGCTTGGAGGCGAGGACAGTGACACTTCATGTCACGTACTTTAAGCATGCTGTTAGGAGGACCAGTCCTGAGTCAACAAAACCTTACTTGGAATGGTAGAGGAGACCATTAGCTAGATGACTGATAACAGTGACTGCAGCAAACCAGAGATTATGGATGGGGCAGGTCACGGTCTATTGGGTATGTGGTTGTGCTGGTTCACAGCTGGCCAGACGGCACCTACCAGGATATGTAACAATCACTAATGACCATTACTTTTGGAGACTGACGTTTGTTTCTTAGAATCGGTAACAATAAGGTCCCCAAAACGGAATCTCCCTGGGCCTATACAAATGTATCTAAAAACTGTGAGTCAAAATACAAGTGGTCTTCATTTTGATGATGCAATTTCTGAATACAGAGATGGGGAGAATTTTTAAGCTTTTAAGTTCACATATGTAACATAATTCCTCTAAGCAAACACTTGTACTTTTCAGTCTGGAACTACAAAGCCCTTTTTAAGCGTTAAGTTTCATTATACTGCTGAAGAGGTAGGTCAATATCATTAACCTTTTAGTACTGAGTGAAAAACTTGAGATAAAAGCCTGTAGCCTCTTATGTTATCAAGCAAAATGATAAAAATCCTCTTGCAGCAAAAATGAAGAAGGTGGAAGGCATTATCTATCTTTCTGAGTCCACAGAATACTAATTTGCTATCTTGTACACTCTACTTTGGATCACAACAAATTGTGGTGAACATTACTAAGAAGAATGGGAATCCCAGAACACCTGATTGTGTGCATATGAAACCTATGCTTAGACTAAGAAGCTGTTGTCTGAACAGAACCAGGGAACACTGCATGGTTAAAAATCAAGAAAGAAGTATGTCAAGAGATGCATCCTTTTTCCATAGCTTTTCATTCCTTATACTGAACAGATCATTTGGGAGGCTGGAATTTTATGAAGAAGAATGTTGCATCAGGATTAGAGGAAGACTCATCAACAACCTGTGTCATAGAGATGATACAATCTTACTCTCAGAAACAGAGAAGGGACTAGAAGTGTTTGCTGCAGAAGGTCCGGAATTGCAGCCTTGAATATGGATTGCATCTCAACATCAAGAAAACAAAAATCCTCATTATTGAGCCAACTGACATTACACATGAAGAAAATACTGAAGATGAAATGAAACAATTTCATGTTGCTTGTTTTCCTCGGCACCAGCAGTCAGAAAATCAAAAGACAAGTTGCTATGGGAAAATCTGCTGTCAGGAACCTCTCCAGAGAGGCAAAGAGCACCAATGTCAGTCCAGAGACTGAAGTGTGTCTAATCCAGGTCATGATCTTCTCAACAGCTTGTTCTGATCTGACAGCTGGACAATGACTAAGGATGAGAGAGTTATGGTGTTGGAGGCGTATTGAACATACCATGGACAGAACCATACGAGAGAACAAACAGGTCTGCCCTGGAGAGGGTGAAACAGGTTGTTCCTGGAGGCAAGGATTTTGAAGCTCCATTTCACATACTCTGGGCATGCTGACAGGAGAGACCAGTCCTTGGAAGGGTAGAGGGTCAGCGCAGGAGAGGAAGACCCTGGGCGAGATGGACTGACACAGTGACCGTGGCAATGGGGTCAGGTGTGTCAGAGATGCTGAGGCTGGCTCAAGATAGAGCACGGTTCAGAGCCATTGCTAACAGGTTCATGAGCAGTCATGGTCAACTTGACAGCACAGAACATCACCACTCATATTTTCTCACTCTACCAATTTATCTCTCACACACATTTTTTAAGAAACAAGCTTGCCCAGAAAGTGGAAGAACACACACCTCAGAACAAGGCGCTAGAGACCAAAAGGGAAGCATCTGCCTACCACTAAGGTTCAGAAGGCGGGGAGGGACGGGGGAGGACAGGGGACGAAACAAGGACACAAAGAAGAAGTGGAGAGGCCTGTGACATCGAGGAGCTGCAGCCAATGTCAGGAAACAAAACGGCATCAGCTGCTGGGCGGGAAACTCATTCACTCTCTAAACTTTCACTCAAGCCACAAATATAAGATGCAAAAGAAATCAGTCCTAACAGATTACACGGTCCCAGAAGTTCCTTCTGCCCTTCTAGTCCAGGTCTCCACCCTGACTCCCAGAAACCACTGACTAACATCAAAATGCTCGCTGCCTCAGTTTCTCCACCTGTATGCTGTAATAACTAGTTCTACCGACTTCAGAAGTTCAAGGAAGGAAACCACCCTGACTCACATTCACGCGCTCTCAGCTAACATGCACTCATGGCGGTCAAGCCGCTCTGGCTCTGGCGGAGCACCGGCATCAGGCAGCAGAGGCTGTAACCATTACACAAAGACACTGCCTGTATTTATTTCTCCCACAGAACAGCAGTGGATTCGAACTGCTGACCTTACATTAGCAGTCCAACTTGCTAGGTATTACTTCCAAGACACTGAAGCCAATGGTAGCTGCCAGGCCTCTAACATCAACTCGGACAGGAGACAGCAGGACACGATGACATCGAAATGCAGGGTGGTCAATATGCTCTTTTTCTGAAACCATGAAGAACTCCAAGATTCCATTCCGGCCCAAAACAAAACGAACAGACGGTCTTCTTCTGGAAGTGGGAAAACACTCAACAAAGGAGAACTGGCAGCATCAGACCTTCTATCGGCACCCAAAGAGCAGGACGCAGAAAAGGACGCTTCCCTCTCTATTACTGTAAAACCAGAAGGATGACTAGCTGGATGTGTGCAAGGTCCAAAGGGGGAAGAGGAGGGGAAGGGGGCAGGGCAATCACAGAGTCAGAGAGATGGGGGAGGGAGGAGTTGAAGGAATTAGGAAAGATCTGGTGGGGACTTGAAAAGATGGGTTAATAGGGGACATAGGTCAACAGTGATTAATTTTATAAAACACACTGTATGGAAATGATCCTATGAAACACAATGTGAATGAATGAACGTGTGAAACACAATATATATGAATGAAACACAATATATATGAATGAAACATATATGAGGCAAACAAAGATAATAACAAATTTTAAACAAGAAAAAAAGGATAAATACTGCTTCAGATCATTATTGTAAAAACGGAAAGCAAAGTATGGACAAAAGTCCAAAGTGGGAATGGGAGGGGCAGGGGGCCGAGAGTGGGGAGGTGCAGAAATCATGGGGTCACAGAATTTGGGGGGTAGAGGGAGGGGGTAAAGGAATTAGGAAAAATCCAGTGTGGACCTGAAAGGGTGGGATAATGGACAAATCAATGATGATTCATTTTATAAAACATAGCTTACGGGAATGATTGTAGGAAATACGGAAATGACTCTAGGAAATACAATGTGAATGAAGCAATGTTTGAAACATAATGAATAGGAATGAAACACAATGTATATGACTTTTAAATGCAAACTAATATAAAATAAAAATTTTAAAAATAAATATAAAATAAAAATAATTTCTTTTAAAAATTTCTCTTTAAAAAATTTTATTATTTTGTATGGGTGTACAAATCACATCTGACTGGTACAGAAAGAGACTGCCCCTCCTTCTCCAGCAGAGCATCTGGTGAAAAAATAAATTTCGAAGAAAATCTCTTTGAGAATGACTTCTCCCTTATAGAGTCCAACCTCTGGCAGAAACTGTCAGTCAAGCAAGAGGCAGAGAAAAGGCAGCAAACAAGACAAACCGGGCCTCTCCGATCTGTTTTCTGAGTAAGTCACTGGTGAGTGTTTTCCCACCAAGTGATGAACAGAACCCAAGAAGAGAGGCGATGCTTTAGGCTCTGGGTCTAACCCAGGGCAGCAGTGAAGACTGCTGACTGCTGGCATGGACCATGCAGGGCGAGCACGCCTGGCCAGCTGCTGTCAGAAGGCATTGGACCCACGGTGATAATGCAGTATTGCCCCGTACAGGACGTCCCCATACAGGACGGCCCCGTAAAGCATCCTAGGCTGCAATCTTCACGTGGACATACTGCCAAGGCTTTCCTTCTGCAGAGCCACTGGCGGGTATGGAACCAACAACCTGTCAGGCAGCAGCCAAATGCTGAAGCTCTGCACCTTCTCTTTAGAGGCAGGAGAAGGAAAGCTGAAGAAGCAGGGAGCTGGGCCTGAGGTGAGTTTCAGGGATCGGACACTACCCTTGAGGATGTGTTAAAGGCAGACAATGCAAAAATAAACAACAAATCAAACACAGCTGGTCAGAAGAAAGAATAGGAGGAGAACAAACAGAAGGAAGAGTAATTTTGAAAAACTGAACCACAAAAGAAATAGGTGGCATAATATATAGAAATACGGAGGCAGCCTATAGCAACCTGAGTTTGAATGAGTTGCAAGAGTTAAAATGTGCAGTGTGGTGGGTTGATAGTCACCGTCTTTGACATTTGTCACATGGCTGGCTAAGCAGGAACTCACCAATAAGGTGTGTGATCTAGTGACAAGGGGGCTGGCCAGCTGTAAATCGAGCAGGTTCAAGTGGCAAAAACTGGGAATCTCATAACCAGCAAAAAAGGAGCGGCAGAGAATGCAGCGTATGTCCACTGGAGCCTGAGACTTCTGGGTACCTCAGACTAGGATGGAGGTAAGAGCAGAGCAGCTGCAGGACAGAACCGAACCCGAGACTGACGTCAGACAGAGATAACCAGAGACTGACACGGGGCCAGGGCCAGGGTCTCCGCCTAAGCATGCTGGAAGATTGCGAGAAGACACTTTAACTGGTAAGAGTCTGGTCACACTGGTCTAAAGCTAAGAGACTGAAGCCATCAAGTGGCCGGCAAGCATGCTTGATAAGCTGACCTGACCAAGGAAGTATAGCCTGTTGTTCACCTGAACTACAACCTCCTGTTAACTTTAATAGACCACATCACCAGAGCACGGTTCTGTGAACTCTGTGTGGCTGCTGCAACGAATTTTGAACCCAGCAATAGAGCAGTGAGAACCAGGGGAGGGACAAATGGTTAGGCTTGGGAGACGTGGGTGTGAGGTGTGTGGGGCCATGTCTCGCCTACGGGAAATAAGATTTTTATGTTGTGGGTGTTGTGGATGGGGAGTGTTCTCCTCTGTGGAGTTAGCAGAAGTCAGACATGGTTGCTCCGGGCCCTACTCTTTTTACCCATGTTTCCGTCCAGTGAGAGGACCCTGAGGACAGGCGACACAGGAGAAGACTGCTTCACTATGTAAGATCTCTAGGCTGTAGCAGAAGGCCCCTGATAGAGATGGCGGAAAAAAGCTGGAAAAAATTTAAAAATCCTACAGAGGACCAGTTTAATGGTCTAATAGAGACTACTGGAATCCCAGAGACGACAGCCCTTGGCCACCTTTCAAGCCTGAACTGAATTCAGCCCTGAGAAGAACCTTCCAGCCCAACAACCAGACAGGTCTACAAGACAGGTCACATCAGGAAAGAACACAGCCTTTAGGACAATTGTCCATTAGAGAGCCACAGGGCAGTGTTTATGCGGATCAAGTTCAGAAGGCAGGGATGAGGAAGGGAAAGAAAAGGAGAACAAATGAAACCAGGAACCATAGAAGGATGAGGAAGGGCGCTGTGACAGATGGGGGATTGAAATCTACATCTTGGAAAATAAAACAACGTGCACATGTTGCTGGAACAATCTGTTGGGATGGAACCAAACTCCTTGATAAAATTTTCATTCAAATCACAATTAAATTTTTAAATAAAGATCTCTGGGCTACTGGCTTATTTTAATAATGTGAAGTTTGATAAAAAATAAAAACGTACATATTTGAAAAAAAAGAATGAAAAGCTTGCTAGGTTCTTAAAACCCGAGTGATTGGATAGCCCCCTGCCCATGACTTTGGGCAGCCCTGATACTTACTGAAGAAGTTCATTCGCCTTGAGTATGAAAGAACCCAAAGCAGTAATAGCATCTAAAGAAAAAAAATAAGCATGCATCACCTGTGAGATAAGCAAACAGCTGAATGTATTCTACTGGAGATGAAATCACTACCTTCAATTCCTGCAGCGTCCAGTCCAAGAGGCCGGTACTTCT
The DNA here is from genome assembly GCF_000299155.1 of Elephantulus edwardii. Taxonomy (NCBI): domain Eukaryota; kingdom Metazoa; phylum Chordata; class Mammalia; order Macroscelidea; family Macroscelididae; genus Elephantulus; species Elephantulus edwardii. The sequence goes on from NW_006400001.1 coordinate 44,702, forward strand.
GCTTCCACAAAGCCATTCCTTTCAGTTCACTCAAATGGTACAATAACGACTCCGAGCCACTACCAAGACAGAGAAGAAGAACCTACGACCTTTACGATCATCCAGGTGGTGGGTGCCCGAAAAGCCTCTGAATATTCAGAAAAACTTAAAAGTAATTTATTTTTTTAGATGCCAAATAGTTCTCAAAACTCTTTCTAAAAACAGTATTTGAAACCATTTCTGGTACAGAAATATGAGTATCCGACCACAAGATTAAACTCTACAAAATTATCTCCGTGACAAACTCAGTCGTGGCATTTTCAGACAGTCATACGGTCACGTGATTCACCCAGAGCTGTGACCATCGTTTAGTATTTATTAAGCGCTTGCAGTGCTGGATTCTATGTGGAGTTCTGGTGGTGTAGTGGGCTTTGTGCCGAACTGCTAACCAAAAGGTCAAATCCACCAGCTGTTTCACCAGAGAAAGAGGCGACAGCCAGCTTCTGTTACGATTTATAGCCTTGGAACCCTGACAGTCAATGCCAAGACTGAAATCATCATCTTCAGAGCAGTGGGTGTGTGTGGATACTGGAGACATAACACAGAACAAAGTAACAGCCTCCTCCTTATTGCAATGATGCAGTCTATTGTTCCAAATACCTTGAACGCCAGGGAGCAAACCTACAGGGCAGGCCTAGCAGGAGAAGGGGTCGCTCTGGGAGAGTAGGGAAGGCTTTTCCAAGGAGGTGCTGTTTGAACTGAAAGCTGAAAAAAACCAATTGAAGAAAGGAAGGTGGGGGTGTTCCAGAAGAAAGAAGGGCATCTGAAGACCCCGGGACAGGAGGCAAAAATGCCAAATTTGGGAAAGTAAAAGGGTAAAAGGCTCCAAGTTTGAGTGAAGCTAAGCAAAATTTGCTAAAGGTCACGTAAGGATTGTGGTCTTGGTGCTAAAAGCAACGCGAAGGCACTTGGAGATTTAAGAGGAACATGATCGGGTCCACTGTGGAGAACACATGAGCTGAGCACAATGGGGGCAGGCAAGGCCAGCAGGAGTCTTCTCCAACATTCAAGAAACTGGGGAGGGCAGCGGATGCAGGACCCAGAACACAAGGACTGAGGGTCAGACACAGCATTCACATGCCAACTGCCTCCCTGGGATGGCTGAGGATATAAATAGTCTGAGACGTGACATTCTGGGACAGAGACTTCGCTCTAAAACCAAGCATTCTCAACTTCTCTTTCTTCTGGTGTAATACGAGAACAGTCACAATTCATCAAGGTACTGGATTAACATTATGTGAATCTGGTGGTTCAGCCTAGTGATAAGGAGAAGCGAAAGGCACCAGCTGCTCTGTGGAAAAACTGGGCAATCTCCTCTCATATGACTGACTGCCTCTAAAAACCCACTGGAGGGCCAGCTGTGAGGTGGTTCCAATTCAGTGGTATAAAACATAAGAGACAGACAGACAGAGAGAGAGAGTGTGTGTGTGTGTTTGGGGGGGGGGTCAGAGAGAATATTAATCCTGGTACCATAATGGTAAGAAGCTACACTGCAATCCCAAAGGCACACCAAGGACTGAATCCACCAGCTGCTCCATGGGAGAAGGATGGGTAATCTCCCTCATCAGATGTACTATCTCTGAAAACCCACTGGAGGGTCGGCTATGGGTTGGTTCCAACTCGAGGGCACACAACAACTCTGCGTGTGTGTGTGTGTCTATGTATTTATTTATTTTTACAGACACATATATATACATACACACATATATTATGTATCACATACATAAACCCAATGTCATTGAGTCAATTTCCAATTCAGAATGATTTCGTAGAACAAAGCAGAATTACTCATAAGAGTTTCAAGGCTGTAAATCTTTTCAGAAATTGTCCTTCCCCCTTGGAGAAGCTAATAGGTACATACGCAGACCCTTTTGTTTGGCAGCTAAATGCTTTTACTCACAGCGCCACAAGAGCGCTATAGATCACATGTGCTGTGAATTCTAAAATGATATACAAAGATACTCATTTTCACTGCTTCAAAATTAAAAGATCCACGCCCCATTTCAGTATATAACTCAAGGTTCCTATGGAGGAACAAAACACCCAGGCAGTGGAGAGACTGGTATCAAGACATAAGTAAACTACTCATAAACTAGAATGAACATTAATGATTCTATAATCTTGGGTCCTCCAGAATCTCCCAGAAATTCCAATGCAACTAATGTTCAAAAGGAAAATGCCAGATGATGAAGTCAATGTTAGGAAAAGAAAATCAACCTCACGATTCAAGAGGATTCTACGTTAAGTGTGGACGTGGCACCCCCAAGTTCTGCACCACCACCCTACCTCTGTAGATGACTTATCACCAACTTCTGTATACTGGAATAGGACGACTCAATAGACTGACCAAGCTTTTTCAAGCCCTAATTAAGAGAAGAAAATAGACTCAGTACACAACTTACAAGGAAATGATATGCTATCCTAAAAAAAAAAGTGTTCATAGACATTTAAACACACTGATAGTTTAACTGTACCTTTACAGTTAACTGGTTCATTAAGAGGGTCTGAAGTTCGGCACTACAACGAAAAAAAAAATCTTCCATCATTTCTCAATTCAAAATTTGAATGCATCATTTAAACTTTTACCTAAATACAATCTTTTAAATTAAGTAAATTTTTAAAAAAATAACCCAATGAAAATTAAGCCTTTATGGTATGCACATTAAAGAATAGACCAAAAAACAATGAAGTCCAGAAACAGATTCAAATATATATGCAAATGTACATCTGGAATGTGGAAATGGAAAAGAAAGCCAACAATTTTAAAAGCTCTAGAAGAAAATATACACCAATCTCTCAATGCTTTCAAGATGGGAAAGGATTTTCTAGGAGTAACAACAAAAGGAAGACTGATTTGGTTGCATAAATAATTTAATTTCATACACTTTTGTGCACATGCACACAGAGACATACACTTTCTCTCTCTCTCCTCACTGTTACACATAAAGTCATCCTGTGTAGGAACTGACTCAACTGGCAACTAATGCTATGGAGGTGTTGTGTAAACATATACACATTATCTGTATTAATGTATGAAAGGTTTAAATTACTGTGTATTTTTTAATTTATTATTTTTGTTTATGTTTACATAAAATTAACCGTATACAGGAAAATCTAGAAATACATTTATGTGGGGGCGGGGAGAGCTCAAGTAGTGTCCACAAAGAGCTGTACTACAAACCCGAAGGTGTTCAAATCCATCTATGGCTTCAGGGTAGATAGATGGGCGATCCCCTCCCACGTGACTTACAGGCCCACAAGCCTCTGGAGAGTAAGCTATGAGTCTGACTCCTTGGCAAAGGGGAGGTGCAAATGTGCAGGACGTATGCATTTACTAGTTGGGTGATAATATAGCGGGTATGTGAAGAGGCTGTAACAATCAGGGGAGACTGTGAGCCCGGTGCAGGACGGGACAGGGTTTCATTCTTAGGGTTGCTATGAGCTGGCGTGAACTCAACAGCAACTCACAACAAGGTACCAGGTAACTGGATTCTTTTCTGTTCTGTAGAGGATGAACATGAATTACTTTGAAATTCAAAACAACACTAGAAGACGACAATCCAGCAAGAGCACCTAATTCGAGCTTCCCACCTGGCTTTCCCCCAGAGCAGCAGGTGCATAAATTCGTCCTGCACTGACGTAGTTGTGTTCTTTTCCTAGATAAAATAAACAAAAGGGTGACTTACACATTTTAATAAATTACAGGACTATTTACTCAAAATTATAGGGACAATACTGTCCTAAGTCTTCTCAGTACTCCTCGAAGTCCATATTTAAAGAGACCAGCCAAGTAGCAATGACTCAAGAGACTGCGGTCAGCTATTCCTTCTCCAAGCCCTGCCCGCTCCACTCCACAATACTCTCCCCATCTGAGCTCTACCAATGGAAAGACTCTTGGGACGGTCTCTGAAGAGGGCTCTACTTTGCATGCTGCTTCTTAAAATTACGTCCATTTTTATTTTATTGTTATTGAGAACACACACAGCAAAACATATACCAAGTCAACAGTTTCTGTATGTACAACTCAGGTTTTTCTAGTTGTGTGAGGTTACACCGAGTCATTTGAAGATACCAAGAGCTGAGCCTTTTACAAATCGGATCTGCTTTCCTCCCGTGCCTCCAGAAGTAAACAGGGACCTTAGGCACCGTTCAGCTCTTCCCACAGACACGCAGCTCACGTTACCTGCACAAACGTGGTGAGACGCGAATCCATCTGCATCAGTATTTCTTCCCACGCCTCACACATGCATGTCAGCGACAAATTTATATACTATTAGCAAGAAGGGAACAGCGCTGTTAGTGAAAACACTGACATCAACAGGCTAGTTAAACTTTATGTGCTTCTTATTGCCAATTATCTCCAAGGAATCCAAAATTTACTTTCAATGGCTCTTAGTTAAGCCTGAGATAAAGAGAAGATCATGAGATAAAAAGACTAGACTCAGTATTTTAATAGCCTCTTAACAATACGAATTCCAGTTCTTAGAATTTTACGAGAAAATATTCCAAAACTAACTTTTTATCCAGTAATATGTCTTCAAGCTTTTATTTGTGAGATATTTTATGTACATTAATTGTTCAAATACTCACTCAGTAGGCATTTCAATTTTAAAGCAGAATCATTAAAATGTTATTTAGAAACCTTTAACATCAGGAGGTAAATTAGTGACTGCCGGATTGAAAAAAAAAAAAACACAACACCCCCCCCCAAAAAAAACCCCAAACACCAAACCCAAAATAAAGAGAGGGACACCAAAATTATTCTTCGCTCCTCCCACACAGCGATGGAGCCAACTTCTCCAGTTGAGTTTGGGCAGGGCTGCCTGTACTTTTCAACAGAAGCTAGACTGCAGAAGTGAACTACGAACCTGAGACCTTACAGACTGAGTGCTTCTACATGTACTGGAGACCTCTGCCACCCCGTCGTGAACACGTAAAGGCCTGCTACGGGAAGGGGCATTTAGAGGACAGAAAAAAACCATTACAGCTCTGCTGTTAGGTACTGTCGAGTTAACGGACTCACAGCGACCCATGAACAGATGAGAACCTCGCCCCATCCCATCCCATCCTCACAATCTTCACCAAGCTCAAGCCCACTGCGGCAGTCACTGTATTAATCCACTTCATTTCATTGAGGATCTTCTTCTCTGTTGCCAACTCTTCACTTTGCCCAGCCTGACTCACATCTCCTGACAGCATGCCCTACGTACAGAAGTTTCGCCATCCCTGTCTCTATAAAGAGCACCCTGGTCCCTCCACAACAAATCTGTTGGCCCTTTGGGAGTCCAGGGGATATTCAGTACTCTTCTCCAACACCACAAATCAAAGGTACCACTCAAAACAATTGGCAGACCTCAGATGCTGACCAAGTTGGCCAAGGCCCAGTCGCCCACCTACAGAATCCAAGAAAACGAGGGCAGTTCAAGAAGACAAAGTATTATAACGGAATGTGCAGAGAGCTGGAACTGGAGAATAAAAAGGGGAGAATTCGCTCAGGATTTCTCAAGCTGAAAGAGCTGAAGAACAAAGGCTTGAGAGATGCTATGGGCAAAATTTTGATGACCCAGGAAGCCTCAACAGAAGATGAACAGAATATTGGAGCTCTGGTGGCCTAGTGGCAAGAAGCTACACTGCAATCCCAGAGGCATGCGGTTCAAATCGGCCAGATGCTCTGCTGGAGGAGGGACAATCTCCTCCTGTACCAGTCAGATCCAATTTGACGGTACACACATACAAAATAATAAGATAAAATAAAAAATAAAAAAAAGAAAATGAACAGAATATAGAGTCATTGTACACAAAAAAATGGGCCAATATTGAAATGTTTCTGGAAATACCATACGAGCAAAAGCTAATGGTAATGAAGGAAGAAAACTCAAGCTGCACTGAAGGTGTTGGCAAAAAAGTGTCAGGAATTGATGGAATTCCAACTGACATGCTTCAACGAGCAAATGTAGCCCTGGATGGGCTCACCAGTTTATGCCAAGAAATTTGGAGGGCAGCTTCCTTGCTGATGATTAACTGGACAAAATTCTGTTTGTTCCCATTCCCAAGAGAGGTGACCCAACAGAATGTAGACATTATCACACATTAATGTGTGATATCTTTAATACCACATGCAAGCAAAATACTGCTGAAGGTCATCAAAAAAATGGCTAAAACAGTACATTCACAAAGAACTGCCAGAAAGTAAGCTTAGCTTAGAAGAGGCCAAGGCCCCAGGACTATCACTGCTGACGTCAGATGGATTCTGACTGAAAGAGAACACCAGAAGAATGTCTTCTTGTGTTTTACTGACTATTCAAAGGCATTTAATACATAGCTCATAACAAATTACGACTAACACAGAGAAGGGGAATCCCAGAACATTTACTGTGCACCTAGAGAATGTTGTTGTAAACAAACCAAGAGATTACACAGTTTACAATTAAGAAAGCTGTGCATCAGGATTGTATCCTTTCTCCACACCTATTATTTTGATGAGCGTTTTAGAAGTAGAATTTGTTCCACGTACATGCTTCCTCTTCCTTTTACCTAATGGTCTGAGGCGGCGAGGAGTTACATAAAGTATAATAAATGTTTTTCCAATACTATCTTCCCTTGGGTTTCACAAAATTGGGTAAGAAATAGATGTATTCTACTTTGCACTAGAATACTTTCTCATTGCTCCTCGACTACTTTTTGACTCGGTTTCTTTTTCAGTTTAATAAGAGAACGTCCGCTGAGGACTGGGAGGGTCATCTCCATATAGGCAGGTCTTCTTGCACAGAAGTGAACGAGTTTACTGTCAAAAAAATGGAGAGAATATGGAAAACGAGTGGAAACACAAAGTGCCTTGGCAGCCCTGCTGCGCGTCCGCTCGATCCCCTCACCCCAGGAAGCTGACTTTTCCAGTCATTTCATACTGTAGATCCTGAAGCAGGTTTCATGGCTTTCCTGCCATCGCTTGCGGCATGGCTTCTCATAGTACCACCTCGGCTCCTGGTGTGCATCTTGCACGTTGCCATCCTGCACCATCACAGTTCTGGCAATGAACTTCAGATGTTTTATCATGATCTTGAATTTAGAAGTCTTCACTCTGTTGAACCTAAAAGCCAAGTGCATCTTCCTTTCTCAGTCCCAGAACAACCACTTCACTCTCCACACTTATTCAATCTGTATGCTGAGCAAATCATTCAAGAAGCTGCACTCTATTAAGAAGAATCTGGCATCAGGATTGGAAGAATTTTATTAGCTACCTGCGTTGTGCAGATGACACAACCTTGCTTGCTAAAAGTGAGGTGGATTTGCTGCAGGAGATCAAGGACTTCAGTCCTCAATATGGACTGTAGCTCAAGGTCAAGAAAACAAAGATTCTTACCACTGGACCAATAGACAACATCAATGACAAATGAAGAAAGGACTGAAACCATCAATGAATGACTTTATCTTACTTGGATCCACAATCAACACCCTTGGTACCAGCAGTCAGGAGATCTAAGTCTGCAATCAGGGATCTCTCAATAATACCAGTTTGAAGACTAATGTGTGCCTGATTCCCTCTTTTCAATCACTTGCTATGCCTCTGAGAGCAGGACAATGAATAAGGATGACAGAATAGATGACTTTCAGCTTTGGTGTTGGAGCTTAATGATATCCCAAGGACTGTCTAAAGAACAGACAGGTATGTCTTGGAGAAAGTGCAGCCAGAGTGCTCCTTGGAGGCAAAGATGACAAAGCTCCGCTTCACATACTTTGGGCATGCTGCTTGGAAAGACTATTTCTTGGAGAGGGACATCATGTCTGGAAAGGCAGAGGGTAGGCCAAAGGGAAGACCCTTAAACAGATGGCCTGACACAGTGACTGCAGAAACAGGCTCAACTATGTAAAAAATGCTGAGGTTGGTCCAGGATAGGTCAGAGTTCAGATCTGCTGTTCAGAAAGTCACACACTTAACTCGACAGCATCTAACAACAATACCCCACATGAGGTACTTAATTAGTTAATTCATACCCCACAGTACTTAATTTACAAGAAACCTTATAAAAGTCCAAATTGAGATTGCTTTTAGGGGAAGATTTTAAAAGATTTAGGCTAATTGTTTTTTCTTAGCGCTCTGAGATAGTAAATCAGGTTAGGTGCGAAAAGAGTCACAATTCAATTTTCTTTTCTTTCTATGATGGAGATTACAAGAATGGCAGTTAGATTAGAAAACTAATGGAGGCTCAGATTTTAAAGCTCACTCTCACATATCTTGGGTATGTGGCCAGGAGGGACCAGTCCTTGGAGAAGAACATCATGCTTGGAAGGGTGGAGGGACAGAGCAGGAGAGGAAGAACCCAGATGAGATGGATTGATACAGTGACTGGGGTAATGTGAGTAGGTGTGTTGGAGTCAGTGAGACTGGCTCAAGACAGGGCAGGCTTCAGGGTTGTTTTACATAGGGTCATTATGAGTTGCAGGCAATTCAATTGCATGTAACAATCACCACCAGCAGCAGCAGCATAAGTAGCTAGACTATGAGTAAGGATGACAGAAGAATTGATGCCTTTGAGCTGTGGTGTTGGAGAAGAGTGCTGAATATCCCATGGACAGCCAAAAGAACAAACAGATACACCCTGGAGAAGGTGCAGCCAGAGTGCTCCTTGGAGACAAGGATGCTTTATTTCATACACTGTAGGGCCTGTTGCTAGGAGAGGCTACTCTCTGGAGAGGGACATCATGCTCAGAAAGGTGGAGGGATTGCAAAAGAGAGGAAGACCCTCCACCGGGTGGATTAACACAGTAACTGCAGCAATGGGCTCCAGTGAATTAGAGGTTGTGCGGCTGGTGAAGGCCAGGACAGGGTCCAGATCCGTTGTCCACAGGGTCGCTCTGAGTCTCACTGGACTCACGACTCCCAACAACGACCACCAGTACAGGTAGGAGAAGAGGAGCCTAATGTCTTGACAGCATGTAACAACAGCAACCAAAAGTAGTTACCTTTACCTTTACCTTTTTAGTTTTATTTCAAGAACTTTAGAAATTGACAGCACATATTCCCACAAAACAAGTGCTACATAGACACATACCTGCAAAAGAGCGGAAATGTGAGTAAACTTTCTCGCCATCCGAGTTACTTCCGGTAAGAACGAGTACAGGAGATTGGTTTCGAGCTGTGAAGTCGAAAAATAAAAGCACTATCACAATCAGACACAGTCACTTCTTTAAAGAGAAGTCAGTCTCTCTTGAACCCAAAACAAACTACCTCATATTTGAGAGCGGAGTCTAAGCCTGCATCAGAGAAGACAGCAGAATCTTCCGGTCTGACCGGAGCTGAGTTCAGAGACTAACAGAAGCCTGTTTTGGTGGCTGTTCCCTTGTGACTTCAGGCAGGCTCTGTTCGAGAGAGCAAAGCCCTGACAGATAATGCAGCATCATCACAGTCTTCGCTGTGCTTCGTATCATTTTTAGGGCTTTCTAATGCCCTGCCCACCTGTGCCCAGTCCACCCACGCTGGGTCACCAACCCCTCAATCAGTCTAGAATAAGTATAATCCAATCATTTGTAGCACTAGCATGAGAAACTTCAAACAAAATTACACACATATGTGAAAACTCTTGAAGAAAGGAAAAAGTTACTGATATATGTTACGGAAATCTGCTACAGTTATATGTAAATTGCATTTCACAAAACTGTATTAATATTTATTATCAACTCCTGGGGAGACCAGTCCTTGGAGAGGGATACCATGCTTGGGAGGGTGGAGGGACAGTGCAAGAGAGGAAGACCCTGGATGAGATGGAGTGACTCGGTGACTGGGGAAATGGGGTAGGTGTGTCGGAAACGATGAGACTGGCTCAAGACAGAGCAGGGGTCAGAGCTGTTGAACATACGGTCGCTATGAGTCACAGGCGACTCAATGGCACATAACAATATTATAAACTCCATGGAAATTTGTATAAACCAACCATTTGCTACAGCACCACAGACAAGCCATGGACTCCTACTCTCAGAGTCTTCAGATAGAAAGGGAGCATCAACAATGAATCACGAAGTCACGAGTTCTCTAGCACTTTCAATTCAAAACTATTTCGCCATCCTGCACTTTCTGTTCTTGCTCTACCTTTCAGAGTCCAGAGACACCGTGGGTAAATAGCTGAGACATTTGAAAATTCAAATTTTAGGACGAATGCTTGAAGGCTAAGGCCACTGAGGATCCAAGCATGAGGGACTTGTTGACAGTTTCAATCTTTTATCACTCTATCATGATGTTGTCTCTCCAAAGCACTAGGTGCAATGCTGTTAGTCTGAGGACTAGGGTGAGTTGCAGCCCATGGTCTATTCAATCACGGGGCTACGCTGCTGAGAGCTGTTATTCACAGGGTCACAAGCGTCATACTCACCTCGATGGCATCTAACAACAACAGCAGAGCTACTGCAATTTAAAGACTACACCCCAGTAAAACCATTTCCTTACCCTACAATACAAACAGCTCACAATGAAAAAGGTTTTTCGTACTGTTAAGTGACCCATTTTACTTAAGAAGTTGTGCTGCCAACACAAAGGTACAAGTCCACCAGCTACTCAGTGAGATAAAGACAGGAACTCTTCTCCAGCCCACTTTACTGCTTCCGTAAGCCCGCTGGCGGGTCAGCTATGAGTCACCTCTGACTTGATGGTATACAACAACAACAATCTTATAGAAGAGGCAAGGTGCTAGTTACTAGCAGACGGTCCAATACCAATTTCCAAGTAAACACCATCAAGGAAGTTTTACGTTGGCTCATTTACTTCTCTACAAAATGGGTTAACACATTCTCTCTGCCAGTAAGTGGGAACTACCTCCCAGCTGACCCTCCACTGAGCTGCCAAGGCTATAAGCTGAACAGAAGATGCTCATATTTCTCCTGCACAGAGGCTGGGGGATTTGAAGGGCCGGGGGCAAGGCCTCTTCGTCAGCAGTGCAACTTCACACAGCCCACCGCCACCATCAGACTCCCTGGGACATCAATAGTCTCTACATATTAGACTGCTATGTGGATTCAAAGAATTATGAATACAGAATCTGGAGTATAATAAAAAATAATTATTAGATAATATGATGATAAAGATGACCGGAGTCTTTAGAAAGCAAGTGGCATGAGGTTGAATTGGCAAGATATCCTGGTCATTCCCTAAACATTGCTTTTATGAAAACTATACTGGAACCTGGAAACAATAAAATGCTATTCACCACAGAGTGAGTCTGGAAGATCTGGAAAGTCTAAGAAGTATATTTATGGGCTTTCTGCTTTAATGACAATTAGAATCCAGTGATCAAGAAAATAAAAATTGAACAAAAATGTATTTACTTCCTACTGCTGTGCATCTGAGAGCTGGACAATGAATAAGGATGACAGAAAAAGAATTGACGTCTTTGAGCTGTGGTGTTGGAGAAGAGCACTGAACATCCCGTGGACAGCCAAGAGAATGAACAGATATGTCTTGGAGAGGGTGCAGCCTTAGTGCTCTTTGGAAATAAGAAAGACGAGACTTCGCCTCAATGTACTTTGAGCATGTTGCTTGGAGGGACTACTCCTTGGAGAGGGGACATGCTGCTGGGAAGGGTGAAGGGTTGGCAAAGGAGAGGGAGATCCTCAACCAGGTGTACTGACAAGGTGACTGCTGCAAGGGGCTCTTGTGTGTCAGGAAGTCTGAGGATGGTGCAGAATACAGCAGAGTTCAGAGATTTTGTTCATAGGGTTGCTTGGAGTAGTGTTGGACTTGACAGCACCTACAACAACTGCTATCAAGTATCATATCAGGACTCACCTGAAAGTATGAAACCTCTGAAGCACCATCTGCAGAAACCTCTGTGACCACCGATAAGGATTTCAAATCACTTGACAAACATAATGCCAGGCAAGTACCAACAATCTGCAAAACAGCAAAGCCCCCTTATTTAGTACCACGGCTCGGCTGCATCTGCTCATAGTAGAGGAAGAGATCACATAGTTTTACCAAGTACAAACATGCATTCCTGCCAAGAACATGAAGGAGATGAAGGTACCCATCTACCTGGGCGGCCCTGACCCATCACAAAGACAAAGACACACCACACAGTATGACATTCACAAGCCTGTGTTGGAGAACCAGTCTAAACCTCGCAGCATGATATTCACAAGCCTGCGTTAGAGAATCAGTCTACACTCCACTGTATGGTATTTTCTATCCCAGTTAGGTAATAGTAAAAGCAAAGATGAAAACACTGTGGAGAATTGTGAAATGAGCAACTGTGTTCTACCCAGGACTAAGCCTGTTTCTATTAACTTTCATCACCGTTCAATAACGATAGCTTTTATCAAAGTGAGGAAAATAATCATAATCAAGTATTATTTGAAACGAACCTTTTGTTTAAGAAAGACAAAAATAAAACCACACACTCATAACTAAAATCCACTCATAGCCATCAATCTTCATAGCTATCAGATCACCAGTATTTTGTCTTCATATATTAGTCCCTGACCATTAAAAACTAATCATCTTAATAGCTGAAACTAAAATTACAAAAATACTTATTCTTTTTCTATAAATCTATGAGCTTCTGCATTCTCAGAGAAACTATAAAAAAATGTTTTTAAGAAAAACTTACGCCAGTGACTCGAGCGATTTTGAACATTCCATAAGCATAAAGTTCAATAAATCCAGAGCTCCCGCCGAGGACAAGGATATTAAGCCTAATTAAAAGTAATTCAACAAGTTAAAGGGCCAGTCAACACTCAGGATGACTACAATCTTAAATCACGACACTTTCAGATACTGCTCGCATCCATCATACAAGCTAAACTTCTCCCCTGGGGAAACGAAGCAAGCCCCAGGTCTACAGATCCACCACGCACATGCATCACTCTGGGATTCCTCCTGCTGATCCGAAGGAAAAACACAAATTTCACCTCACTTAAAAAAATCCATCTACGGCAAAGTAAGAAAATATTACTTTATAAATAGCTACACTGGCACACCCTTACTAATACTTCCTCGAGTGAATACAACATCCAGTTCCATCACTACTTTTAGTGCTACATGAAGTAATGGACATAAAGTACTAGAGGGTTAAACTCCACTAAGATCCATCCTCCTCTACTTAAAGAGAGGTATATTACCATAGAGTTACTAAAATTTGCCAAGATGAAGAATTCTAGAATAAAAACGAAATTGCTTATAGATTGTTTTAAGCGGTAAATTTCAGCACTTAAATAAGAAAAGGATTTGCTCTTGAAATTGCTTCAAATATTAAAGATCAACTTTAAGAAATCTGACTTAATATTTAGGATGTAAGTGAAAGCTTTACCTGACATCTCCTAAGAGCTTAATAATTTCCTCAGAATTTTCTTCACTAAAATAGAAAAAAAAGGTAAGGTTATCTTTCAACTCGTAAGTTAGATAATAAAAGATGATCTTACTTGAAAAAGGAAAAGGCATGTCTTACCTAAATATTTTTGAGGTGTTGCTATAACTAAAGGAAAATATAGATTAGGGTGAGACACAGTCAGTAATAAATTATTGTTTAAAACAAATAAAATCAATATTAATTCCAAAGAAATTCTGATACTTACTTTTTTGGCAACGTAGGGAGTTTAGGTAATAGAAGATTTGATTCATCCTCAGCATTATAAAAGGAGGTTAAAACACTAAGGGAAAGAAATTTAACCATTAGGAAACAGCAGAGAAATATGATTTTTCTTCATATTAGAGAATGTTAAAGTTTAAAAAGATGCCTAGTAATATAAATTACCAAGTAGGCAGATGCCACAAATGTTTTGCCATTACAAAACAGTGATCATCACAAACAAGAAATTAGAAAGTATGACGTCCTCTATTTAAAAAGCAGTTATATATACATATGTGTATGTGTTTTATATATATAGAGAGAGATATATAACTAGGGCAATGGGGGTAGGTGTGTCAGAGTCAGCGAGATTGGCTCAAGACTGGGAAGGGTCAGGCTGTTGATGAGCCTTCCTCCAATTAACATGCCACACTCTTACATACTGAATGTTGTTATGTGCCATCGAGTCGCCTGTGACTCAAAGTGACCTCTATGCTCATTAGCTGTGAACCCTGCTCTATCCTGAGCCAATCTCATCTTCGACAGACCTAATCCCATTTTTCAGTTACTGAGTCAATTCATCTCATCCTGGGTCATCTTCTCCTGTGCTGTCCCTCCACCATTCTAAGCATGAGGACTCTCTCTCTCCAAGGACTGGTCCCTCCTGGCCATGTGCCCTAAGTATGTGAGATGGAGCTTGACAATCCTTGCCTCTAGTTTCACCCTCTCCAAGACAGACCTGTTTGTTCTCCTGGCAGTCCTTGGTACGTTCAACATTCTTCTCTAGCACCACAACTAAAAGGCATTAATTCTCTTTCTATCATCCTCAGTTACTGTCCTACTCTCGGATGCACAGCATGTAATTGTGAAGATCTGAATCAGACGCACCTTAGTCTCCACACTGATACTGCTACTCTTCAGTACTCTAGAGAGGGCCCTGACAGCACTTTCCCAATACAAGTAGTCTTCTGATTTCCTGACCGCTGGTGCCAAGTGTGTAACCAAGCAAGCTGAAGTTAGCAACAATCTCAATCTCTTCTCTGTTCATCATGAAACTGCCAATTGGCCTAGTGGTGAGAATTTTTGTTTTCTTGATACTGAGCTTCAGTCCATATTGAAGACTACAGTCCTTGACCTTTTGCAGCAAACATCTCATATCCTCTTCAGTTTCAGCAAGCAAGGCTTTGTGAATAGGTATGGAGAAAAGACACAGCTCTGCCGCATATCTTTCTTGAAATTATGTTAGGAATACATTTAGCAGGTAACTAGACTTGGACAGGAACTATATAACATATTCTGCTCCTGAAGGCTTCTATAAATTCATGCAACCATCTGCAACCCTTGATTATCGATGACAAATTCATCACTAGTTTTTATCCAAGCCAATTTTAAACCCTGGGCTAGATCCTTGGCATCTGCTTCTTTCCAGACATCTTTAAAGTCAGAAGGTGGGATCCAAGGTTTACAGACTCATTTGCTATTAAGGAATTTCATTAGAAAACAATAGCAATCAAAAGGGATTTATTACATCTTCCCTTAAGAAGCAAAAAGAATTTTTTAGTAATAGTGAAACCAAATGATTCTCTGGTGCTGCTCTTACATGCTGGCGAGTCAGAACAACTCCTGGCTGTCCTGTACTTGAGCTGTCTACTTTTGGGTTAGCAGTGCAACTCCTTACCCACTAGGCCACCATGCTGTTGTTATGTGCCATCGAGTAGCTGACACTCAAGCAGGGTTTAATTTGCACAGACCTGCCCATCTCTCTCACACAAAGCAGCTGACTGATTCGAACTGCTGACTTTTGGGCCAGCACACAACTCCTTATCTACTAGGCCACCAAAGCTCCCTAACTGACCCTTAAGGTAAATTTTTTTTTCTATTTTATTAATTTTAATGAATATTTACAGAGATTTTGGATTTCCTTTCATTCATTGTTGCACTGTTCTCCCTGCCCAGTCCCCCCACCCCCCATTTCGCTCCTCTCTTTGAAAAACAAAAGAAAAATTCCTTCTTTGGTATACAATCCCCCCGCAACCCTCCCACCGCCTAGAGTACACTCCACTATGCAACCTTAATTCTGGACTCTTGTGATAACCATAATACCCTATCATATATCGCTTTTAAATTATTCTCTCCCTCATCTGTTTCAATGCAGTATACATAATTTATCCAGTTTTTCTCATTGTTACCCCAACCCTGATGTCAGTCCCATTCTACAACAGTGGCACCATGCAGTGTTTGTCCTTTTGTGACTGAGATATTTCACTCAGCATCATGTACTCCAGGGCCATTAGGCAAATTTTATTGCAAACTTAGTGTACTGTTTGATCATGGAATTCAAGGCAAAATTATTTTTATGAAACAAAGAAACTATGAGGTGTTGTGAACACAGGAACACTCAGCACTCCAAGAACAGGGATAAGACACAAAACACAATGCTCCAGACAAAATGTATAATGAAAATGAAACAGAACCTCTACTTGCTGAGGAGCAGTTTCCACATCACTTGACAGCAGAAACGAGCTGACTGACATCAAATATTAAAAAGGAGAAATTTTTAAAAGAGGGGAAAAATATTTGGCCATTAGGGCATTACTGTGGCGGTGGCTGTTGTTATGTACCGTCTAGTTGACCACACCTCATAGAGACGCTTTGAACAACAACCCTGAACCTGTTCCATTCTAAGTCAGCGTCACTGTCCCAGTCACATCCCATCCAGGGCTTCCTCTCCTGCTCACTGACCCTCCACCCTTCCAAGCATGTCCTTCTCCAAGACCTGGTCCCTCCTGGCAACATGGCCAAGGTATGAGACGGAGCTTAAAAAATCCTTGCCTCCAAAGAGCAACTGGGTGTCACTCTCTCCAGGACAGACATGTTAGTTCTCTTGGTGGTCCATGGTATGTTCAATATTAAAAAAAACCACTTTTCTGGGAAAAAAGAAGAAGTCTAAAAAGGCATTAAAAAGTTTCCTCAAGAGAAAAGTAAAATCGTTATTTAAACACAAAGTGTATATATATATTCAACAACCAGATTTCCTATTACTCAACACCAACAAGCTACCATTTTTAAAACCTCAGTTTCGTAAAGAGCGTTCTGTGGGGCCCACAGGCTCGCCTTCCCTGTCACAGACCTGCTTTCTATGGTCACTTCCATCCAGTGCATACAGGAGACGGGGGCCTCCACGGAGAAGGAGTGCAGGCTTTCTGGCTTCTCCACGTCACACAGAACGATCTTCTTGGTGTCAGCAAGAGCAAAGGCCAAAACTGAAACAAGAGAAGAGATACAACCAAAGTAAGTTCTCTGAATATAGGAAAGAAATGAACAAGCAGTTCACTTATTGCCTAGCTTTACTACTTTGTATACAAATCAATCATAAAAATTATTTGAACTAAATATCTTTTAAGAAGTATTAAAAAAGTGGGAAAAAATAAATAGAACAATTAAAAAAAATAATCTTGGGACTGGAGAGCATTATGCTAAGTGAACTAACTCTGTCCCATAAGGACAAATACTGTATATGACCATTATCACAGAACATGTATGAGGATCGAAGGCAGGGAGGATGGGAGCAGAGGATGGGCGGGAGTGGGGTGGGGGCATAATCATAGGGTCACACAATTTGATTGGTGGAGTGCGGGGTGGGTAAAGGAAATGGAAAAGAGCCAGTGTGAAAAACAGTATATAAGTACTTGGTATGTAAAACAGTATAAAATAAAAATTTTATTAAAATATTTTCTAAAAAAGAAACATTAAAAAAAGAAAAACAAACTGACACCAGAGATCTATTTGCAGATAGTTAAGATTTCTAGGGCTCCAGCCCAGGAATCCCTCTGAGGCAGCCCCATCCTTCACAAGGTGGAACCCTAAGTTGCAAAGGCTGGCAACAATACAACTTTATCTAAAATTATCTTTGAGTGTCCTAACTTACATGAGTGATCTACCATCTTTCAAATACTGTACTTAGCATTATTAGTTGTCTTTAGACAGGAGTCTTATCAATCAGAAAATACAGAGCAGGGCTCAACAGTGCACAATCACGTCTCAGTACCGAGAATTCATAACCTACTAGCCAGCGTTGTCTAGCTGATTCTGACTCACAAAGACCCTACAGGCCTCAAAAGTTAAAAAAGCCCTCTACTATCAGCTTTGTCCATAAAGGTCTTCCCTTTCCCTGTTTTATATTTGTAATTTATAATGATGAACAGGATTCCTTTGACTACAGCCGAAAAGTCTATATAAGTCATTAAGGGTTTTCTAGCTTATGATAAATTTAAGAGGTCAGTGAACATCACACTATATATTGTGCAGGGCTCACCTGAGGGGACTATAAAGGAATCAGATTGACTGTTATCTGTGGAAAGTATTGTTGGAGAAGCTCAATATCAACAGTCAACACCAGGCCAGGTGCTGACAATGGAACAGACCAAGTCCAAACTGAAGCTAAATGACACAAGGTCCAAGGTCCTAAGAACCAAGTTATGATCTCGAATCTCTCCCACCTGAATTTAAAAAGCATCCAAAGAATAGGTTTGAGGCACTGAACACTGATAATCAAAGATCAAATGAGTAGTGGGAAGACATCAAAGATATTATCCACAAAGGAGGCAAAAGGTTCTCGCAAAGAGAAGGACAAAAGAAAAGGGCAAAGCTGATGCCAGAAGAGACCCTGAAAATGTAGAAGAGGCCAAAACAAAGGGCAGAAGTGCCCAAACAAAAAGTTGAACAGCATATTTTAAAGTAAAGTTTGAGAAGACAAAGCAAAACATAAAGAAACATGTGAAGAGCTGGAGTCTGAAAATCAAAAGGGAAGCGCGTGCTCCGCATTTTTTAAGCTGTAAGGAATGAAGAACACATTCAAGCCCCATGCTGCAATCCTGAGAGATGAAATAGGCAAAATCTTGAGTGATCCAGGAAACATCAAAAGATGAAAGGAATACAAGGAGTCACTGTATTTAAAAAACAAAACAAAACACAAAAACTGACACAGAACCATTTCAGGAAGTAGCATATGATCAAGAACCGACGGTAATAAAGGAAGAAGTTCAAGCCACACTGAAGAAATAGGCAACAAATACGACCCCATGAATCTACAGACATGTTTCAACGAACAGAGGCAGCCCTCAATATGCTCACCAGTCTGTGCCAAGTAATCTGGAAGAGAGCTACCTGGCCAGCTGAGTGGAAGAGATATATACTTGTTCCCATTCCCCAAAAAAGAGGATTCAACAGATTGCTGAAACGTTCAAACAGTATCATTAATATCACATACAAGCAAAATCTTGCTAAAGATTATTCAAAAACAGTTACAACAGTTCATCGAAGGAGAACTGCCATAAATTCAAGCTGGATTTAGGAGATGCTGGGGCACCAGGAATAACACTGCCAGGGTCAAATGGATCTCTGCAGAAAGCACAGAATACCAGATGGATGGATGGCTGTGTTTTAGTGACTATGCAAAGGCATTTGACTGTATGAATCACAACAAATTACAGCTAACAGTGAGAAGGGGAATAGTCCTTGAAGACTTAATGGTGCTCATGCAAAATGTACACTAAGAAGCTGTTGTTCGAACAAAGCAAGGGAAAACTGCATGCTTTACAATCAAGAAAGGTATACACCAGGGCTTTATCCTTTTCTCCATACCTTTTCAATATGTATGCTGAACAAATCACATGAGAAGCTGGATTTTATAAAGAATGTGGTAGTAGAGGAAGACTTCTCAACATCCTGCATTATGCAGATGACACAATCTTGCTTGCTCAAAGTGAAGAGGACTTGAAATGCTTGCTGCACAAGATCCAACACTATAGCCTTCAATGTAGATTACATCTCATGAAGAAAATGGAAGCACTCACCACTGGCTAACAGTCACCATCACTGCAGATGGAGACAAGACTCAACTCAAGCTGTAGGCAATTTCATCTTACTTAGATCCACAATGAACACCCTTGGAGAAATCAAAATACATACAGCAAAGGGGAAATCTGCCGGCAGGGACCTCTCCAAACTGCTAAAGAGCAAAGACGTTCAGTTTAAAGATTAAGGCGTACGTGATCCAATTCACTGTCTTTTTGATTACTTGGTATACATCTGAAAGTTGGACAATGACTAAGGATGACAGAAGAAGAATTGATGCCTCTGAGTTGTGGTGTTGGAGAAGAGCACTGAACATCCTATAAACTGCAGAAAGAGGAAACCACCACATTCTGGAGAAAGTGAGACCAGGGTGCTCCCTGGGAGCAAGGATGGTGAAGTTTCATCTCACATACTCTGGGCATGGTGTTAGAAGGGGCCAGTCCTTAGAGGTGGACATCATGCTTCAAAATGTTGACGGTCAGCACAGCAGAACCACCTCAGCAAGGACTGATCCAGTGACTGTAACAGTGGAGTCAAGTGTGTTGGAGGTGGTGAGGACGGCACAGGACAAGGCTGGGTTTAGACCTGCTGTTCGCAGGGTAGCTCTAAGTCAAACTGTAGTCAACTCAACTGCACGAAACAACTAATTCCAGGCAATCTGGGCTCCACGTGAGGCATTCTGATCTCCACTTCCTAAAACAATTTAGAATCATCTTGATGTAACTGTGGCTGACAACAGCCATGTGTTATTGTCCAAAAACACAAGACGCGTTTTGCAGCGATAAACACAGCTAATGAAGTAAGTTTCATCACAAAGTGATTTTCAGGATTTCACTTGAGATCGTTGGTGTTTAGGAATAAACAGCGTGAAGAGATCTCAAGATGTGCCACACCCGCCTCGCTGTCCTCTCTGGCCACGACGCCTGTGTGACAAAATGGGTCGTCCGTGCCTGTACGGGGTCTCTGACCTCAAGGATAGCATAAGAGGGAACCTTGCAAGCCCTGTGCTTGTGAGTGGGCTGATGCCTGGATATTTGTTACAGATGGGTCTTCGTAATCCTGGGAAACCTCTGGAAATTAAGTTGCTTCTAGGATAAGAATGGGAGTTTCTGGGGAATAATCAGGGGAACTTCACCAGAACTGGGATAAAGATTTAACTAAAGTCCTTAATCAGGAACCACTTGATGTTCCTGGAAATGATAACAAACAAGCTGAAAATATAAAAGAAATTGAGATTGTTCTTAAAAGTATAATTTTGAATATGATCTTTGAGTATGTATCTAATTCCTCTTTTGTGATACTTGCAACTCATATTTAGTAATGTAATTGTATATTAAGAGAAAGTTTAGACTAGTTTTAACAGCAGAAAGTCATAGTTAATGAGAATAAAACAGAGAGGTTTAAGAAAAGACTCAAAAGACAAACTTCTCTAAAAGTAAAGGTCTCTTTAAGAAATAGGAAACATTACCAGATAAATAACAGGTGGTGGGAAGAAAGTACTTATAAAGGACCATATGTCCTGCCAACTCCAACACCAGTACCTCTTCCTTATACAGACGTTTTGTATTCCAAGGAAAAAGAATTGAATATTACAAATTAACTTGGTAAAAACAAGTTAAAGGAAGTCGTCCACCTTAGTGCACATTGCCAAACAAAAAACAAATTAAAATCTTATGACAAGTTGCAAAAGCTATTGTTAAACATAGGAATGGTCCAGAGTGTAAGAAAATAGATGTTAAGATTCGTTAGGTACAGTACAAATATGAGTACAAAGGCAAAAACAAAGGTGGCTAAAATACAGTGACACAAAGTAGGAGAGGAAAGGAAGTGAAATGTAAACCA
Organism: Elephantulus edwardii; assembly: GCF_000299155.1. Taxonomy (NCBI): domain Eukaryota; kingdom Metazoa; phylum Chordata; class Mammalia; order Macroscelidea; family Macroscelididae; genus Elephantulus; species Elephantulus edwardii. The sequence continues at coordinate 65,989 of NW_006400001.1, forward strand.
TTAACCATTGTCTAGCAGATGACCAACATAAGGTCATTGTGTTTCTTGTTCAAAGAATGTTTAATAGCCGATGCTATTATTTAGTAATAGAAAATATTTTCTTTTTGTTAAAATCTTATGTGAGCTTTGTAATCGCAAAATGTTGGCTATAAGTCAAGTTTAAACAAGTTTAAATGTATAAAAAGCAAGTTTTTAGCATAATAAATCAGAGCTCTCTACATCATCCTGGTGTGCAGACTCTCATTTTCGCCGACTTCGTCCCTCACCTGCTCTTCACCAAGAAACCCCTTGAGTTTCTTGTCACGACCGTAGTCGGGTGGTCGGTGACAAAGATGTTACTTACAAAGCCTTCTAATTTTACACATGTGCTACACAAACTCTTTTAAAAGTATAATTAAAAGACAAAATAAGAACTGCGCAAAATGAACAGAATTTAAAAATGCTAGAAATCCGACTACTGGGAACCAAGCTAAGAGCTGAGCCCACCCAGCTCTTCCCACCGAGCACACAAACATTATATGGAGCTTTACCTACTTTACCAGTGATGAGAAAACGATGTGACCAAGACCAAGGTGGGTGACTTTTAATCCGTGGCCCTCAGGCCAGTCTTTCATTGTTTTTGTTCAGACATTCCTCTAGGTTGTATAGCCCTGGTGTAGAGGTTGCCGCCCCGCGGTCACTTGTGGTTGCTGTGAGGCTGAACACTGTGACACGGATGTGTCAAATGCGTTAATGGTTGGCTACCCAATGCGGACTGAGAGTGGGGTGGAGCTCCCCGATTGAACAAGCATGGAAGGAGGAGTGGCGTCCACTTCCATAATAGCTTGCCTCCGGAAACCCTATGAACCTGGAGAGAGGATGAAAGGCACCCAAGCGTCGAGGACTCTCCTTCATAGGGTCGCTATGAGTCGCCTGTGACTCAACAGCACTTAACAACAACAACAACATTACCTACAAAAGCGAAAAGCGGGTGCAATCTGAAAGCCCACCAGTGGGGCCAAACTTCATAAACCACCACTTAGGAAAAAAATGGGATTGTTGGCCTTCGGGATCATCCACGACACCTACACACAACTCTACGTACAAGAAAACAAAATCCTGGACATTCCTGCGCCTTCATTATGATCGGTGCTGTCTGAGGGCACAGCTGCAGCCGTCTGCGGGTCCAGCTCAGTGACAGACTTTCACTGTTCTGCCAGCCCTGTGCTTTGCCAAGTATGGTTTCCTTCCCCAGGGACCAGTCCCTCCTGATAACATGTCCAAAGAACGGGAGGCAAATTTCACCACCTTCACATCTAAAGAGCCCTCAATAAGGACAACATCCTTTTCCAACACCGTAATTCAAATGCATCGATTCTTCTTCAGTCTGCCGTATTCGCTGTATAGCTTTCACATCGTACATTTAACTACTCCTCCCCACTGGCTTCAAATCAGAACGATTCACAGCAGATCTTCCAGTGAGTGTTCGGAGGCTATAAATCACACAGGAGGAAACAGCTCATTTTCCTCCCTAGGAGTTGGTGGTGGCTTCAAACCTCCAGAGGCAGGGCCTTTGTGTTGGCAGCACCCCAACAAGGAGCACTTCTGCCAGTGAGGGAGAACCCCACGGCTTTGCTCAGGAACACACCCTAGTCCTCTTCGCTTTCTAACACTTCAAAGATGTCTTCTGTGGCGCGTCACAATATACGCAATATACCCTTTGATTCTTGGCTGCTACTTCCACGGATGCTAAGTGTGAATTCAAGTAACAAAAGCACTTACAGCTGAGTCGATACACAGCATAATGATCAATGGAGAAAATGAATGTGTCGGGGCTCTCATTTTGGATGTTCACAACCATTTCTCCTCATTTTAAGTCAAGCTGCATCAGCAAATAAAGGTCTCCAAAGCTTACTCCCTCCACATTATGGGCTCCACCCCATCCCTTCAGGAAGCAGCTTTCCCCGTCATATAATGAGCACCTTCCTACCAGGAGGGCTCATCCTCAAGCACGACTATCTGACTGAATTTCCGCTGGCCTGTCACCAGCTCTTTTTCTGTAGTTCTTTTAGTCTGGAAGTTCCACTGAAAGCTATCCACCATGGGTGACCCTGCTGGCATTTGAAATACCAGTTGTGTCTATGGCCAAACCACCTGAATGCGCCCAAACTCATCTGAAAAGCCAGTGGCAAAGCTTCTAAGCATCAAAGTGACTCAAAAGTCACCAGGACAAACTGACAGATGAGTGTTTTGACTTTGTTATGTGCTGTCGAGTCGCCTATGACTCATAGTGACCCTATGTACAACAGTTCAGAGGCCTGCCCTGTCCTGAGCTAGTCCCACTGACTCCAACCCACCTAAACCCATCACCCCAGTTACTGTGTCAAACCATCTGGGGTCTTCCTCTCCTCCACGCTGTCCCTCCACCCTGTTAAGCATGACGTCCTTCTCCAAAGACTGGTCCCTCCTAGCCATGTGCCCAAAGTAAGTGAGACAGAGCGTCAAAATCCTAACCTTCAAGGAGAAATTTGGTTTCACCCTCTCCAAGACAGACCTATGTGTTGTCCTAGTGGTCTTTGTTATGTTCAGTTTTCTTCTCCAGCACAGCTCAAAGGCATCAATAATGTTTCTGTTGCCCTTACTCCTTCACTGTCCAGCTTTCTGATGCATAGGATGTAACTGTGAAGACCATGGCCTGGACCAGGCAAACCTTATTTACATTGTTGTTTCTGTTATGTGCCATCGAGTCACTTGTGACTCATAGCGACCCTATGTACAAGAGCTCTAAATGCTCTTCTATCCTGTGCCAACTTAGCCATCTCAAACACACTTATTCTCACCGCTCCAGTCACAGAATCCATCCATCTCATCGAAGGTCTTCCTCTTCTTCGCCACCCCTCCACTCTGCCAAACACGATGTTCCTCTCCAAGGACCAGTCCTTCCTTGCAACTTGCCCAAAATATGTCAGACGAAGCTTCAGAATCCTTGACTCCAAAGAGCCCCAGCTTCACCCTCTCCAGGACAAACCTGTTTGTTCTCCTAGCAGTCCATGGTATATTCAACACTCTTCTCCAGCACCACAGCTCAAAAGCATCAATTCTATATCAACCCTATTCACTGTCCAACTCTCTGATGCATAGCACGTAACTGCAAAGACTATAGCCTGGATCGGGCGCACCTTAGTCTCCAGTCTGACGTTGTTGCTCTTCATTACTCTTGAGAGGTCCCTCACAGCCGATTTTCCCAATGCAATTTGTCTCTTGATTTCCTGGCTGCTGTTACCAAGAGTGCTGACTGTGGAGCCAAGTAAACTAAAACTGTTAACTATCTCAATCTCTTCACCATCCATACTGATGCTGCCAATTGGCCCAGTGGTAAGAATCTTTCTTTTCTTGATGTTGCGCTTCATTCCATATAGGAGGCTGTAGTCCTTGATCTGCAGCAAGCGCTTCAGGTCCTCCTCAGTTTCAGCAAGCAGGGTTGTGTCATCTGCAAAACGCAGGTTGTTGATGATTCTTCCACCAATCCTGATGCCACATTCCTCTTTGTATAGCCCAGCATCTTGGATGATCTGTTCTGCATACAGATTGAAAAGGTATGGAGACAGAATACATCCCTGACGAACCCTCTTCTTGATTTTGAACCATGTAGTGTCTCCTTGCTCTGTTCTGATGACTGCCTCTTGGTCCAGGTATAGGCTTCGCATTAGCACAATCAAATGTTCTGGAATTCCCATTCTTCTCAGAGTTCAGCTTGTTTTGATCCACACAGTCAAAAGCCTTTGTATAGTTAATGAAGCACAGACAGACATTCTTCTGGTATTCTTTGCTTTCTGCCAAGATCCATCTGGCATTAACTATAATATCCCTAGTACCATGACCTCTTCTAAATCCAGCCTGCATATCTGGCAGTTCTCTGCTGACACATTGTTCCAAACATTTTTGGATCATTTTCAGCAGAATCTTGCTTGCATGTGATATTAATGATATTGGTCGATAATTTCCGCACTCTGTTGGGTCATCTTTCTTTGGAATGGGAACAAATATCGATCTTTTCTAGTCAGTACGCCAGCTAGCTGTTCTCCAGATTTCTTGGCACAACTTAGTGAGCACATCCAGGCCAGTGTCTGTTTGTTGAAATATGTCAATAGGTATGCCGTCAACTCCTGGAGCTTCGTTTTTTGCCAATTCCCTCACAGCAATCTGAACTTCCTCTTTCATCACCACAGGCTCTTACTCATATGTCATTTCATGAAATTCTTCTGTGTCAGCCAATTCCTTCTGATACAACGACTCTGTGTACTCCTTCCATCTTCTCTTGATACTTCCTGGATCATTTAACATTCTACCCAAAGTATCCTTAAATATTTAAATTACAATATATAAATACCATGGGTGACTATACTCTAGTGGCTTCGTGTTAAGGAGTTGCAACATCAACCCAAAAGCACAGTATGAAACCACCAGACGCTCCAACGGAGAAAGATGGGCCATCTTGTCTTGTGCAACTAAATGCCTCTGAACACCTGCAGCAGGATCAACTATGAGTAGATTCAGACTTGAGGGTATGTAACAACAAAGACATGAAGGGAGTTCTGGTGGCCTCATTCACAGGGGGTCGTACTGCTAACACACACCTCTTTGCCAATTCAAACCTACCAGGAGGTCCTTACGAGAAAGAAGACCAATCTCCTCCAGTGCGATTTACAGCCTCCAAACGCAGTAGCTGAGTTTGTATGAGATGAGACCATGCATTAATGTTGTATATATACACAGACTGACATGAAAAAGATGGACAACAACAAAAACGTCCCTTACCAACAGGACGATGCTCAAGCCGTGAGGGAGGGCAGACACAGCTGTGCCTTCAAATTCTGACAAGAAACTTCCAGAAATGGACACTGACTGATTCCAACACTACTATATATTAAAATAAACTTTATAAAATTGTTTTAAATAACCATCAACAAACGAATAGATAGAGAAGTTGTGGTATATTCACACAAAGAAATACTACGCTGCATTGAAAAACAAGGAACTCATACAATATTATTCAAAACGGGTGACCCTGGAGGACACAGGATGAATGAAATATCTCAGTCACAAAAGAACAAATATAGCGTAGTGCCACTGTTGCAAAACAGGACTGACATTTGGGTTGGGGGGGAGACTGAGAGATGGGATAAATAACATATGCAAAACAGGACTGACATTGGGGTTGGGGGGAGACTGAGAAAGACGGGATAAATAATATATACTGCAATGAAACAGATGAGGAAGAAAACTGTTTAAAAGGGATATGTGATTAGTTATTATTGTCATGACAGGAGTTCAGAACGAAAGCTGCATAGTGAAGTGGACTTGTGGGGAGGGTTTATATAACAATAAAAGAGTTTTACTTTTCAAAGAGAAGAGCGAACCGGGGGGGAGGGGTGGGCAGGGAGAAAAGTCCAACAATGAATGAATGGAAATCCAAAATTTCTGTAAATTCTCATTAAGATTAATAAAAATAGTCCGATACACTAAACGATCATCTTTTGATAAAATCTAAGACATGTACGTCTTCACGTGCATATTTGGAAAACATGTTCACTAAACAAGACACAGTGGCTATCTCTAAGTGATGTGCTTTCAGGGCGTTTTTATTCACTTACGCACATGTCTCTGAAAAAAGTTAAGCAGTGACTTCACATCAAAACAAACAAAACACCAACTCAGCTTTTACCTGAAAGCCCCAGTGACACAGATATACAGGGAACAGTGTCCATTTCACTGCAGTGACCACTCATGTGCTATCAGTGGAAGAGGGGTCGTCATGTAAAATCATAACTTGGAAGCAGAGCGCAGGGCAGCAGGAGGAGAGAACTCGAGCGGAAGTGCAGGGGCTGGAGCCGGCTCCGAGAGCCTTTCAAACACGCTCAAACTCACTGCTGTCAAGTTGGAATCAAGACTCACAGCTGAACCCTACCAGGCACTAAGAGGCTGAAAACCTCACATGAGGAGAATGTCCGTTGTTTCTCTCTGAGCTGCCAGCGGATTCAAACCCTAAGAGAGGTGTAGCCTGGGGGTTTTCAGCAGAACTCCCTATGAACTGCAGCACCAGCATCCAGAGGCCTTCAGAGAGGTAAGTCGTCATCAGCTACACATTCGGTGCAAGAACACTGCACTGGGTTACGCATCCGAGAGCTGGACAACGAAGGGTGATGACAGAACAGTCAACTATGCCTTTGAGAGGTGGTGTTGGAGAAGAGTACGGAATATCCCAGACTGCCAAGAGGATAAACAGTGTGTCTGAGAGAGGCTGCAGCCAGAGAGCTCCTTGGAGGCAAAGAAGACAAAGCTTCTTCTCACAGACTCTGGGTATGTTGCTAGCAGAGGCTATTCCTTGGGAGGGACATTATGCTTGGAAAGGTGGAGGCCTGTCGGAAGATGACGCTGAGGGAGACAGAGCGACACAGTGCCTGCAGCAGTGGGCTCACGGCACCAGTGATGACAAGGACGGCACACGACAGGACGGGGTTCAGCTCTGTTGTTCACAGGGTAATAACCGTAACTACTCGACTCAATGGCAGCCAACAACAATAACCGTAACAGGGGTTGGGTGAGAGGACGCCCTGATGGCAGGGAACCGCTGAATGGTGACCAGAGGGGTGGCGGGGCCACATGGGGTGAGATTACCTCACAGAACAACAGAGCCAAAGCATCCTTTCTATTTCACCAGATTTCATTTGCGTTCTCTCTGCCCCAAAATGAGGCAGGAGAATTAATCTGCGCTCCTTACAAACAAATGTTAAGCCCTCTCAAACTAAGTTCCTTCCTAAACTAGCTTTTAAAATTCTAGTATAAAAGAGGGAACAATAAATTATTTCCGGAAATAAGCTTTCTTTACATACAACTCTCTAGGAATAGGAAAACTGGTTTGTTTGTTTGTTTGTTTGTTTGTTTGTTTGTTTGTTTTAATAGCATGGCCATTACGTTTGCCATCCGGTCGCCACGCCAGACAGGTCACTTCCTTTCCTGTATTTTCATTGGGTGGGAAACTCCAAACCCGGTGAAAACTTGCAAGTCGATGAAGTAAAACCTACAACAAAAGAAACAGAATGATAGATAATAAAAACATAATTTTCAGGGGAGCTCTGGTGGCCTAGTGGCAAGAAGCTGCAACTACAATCCCAGAGGTGCACGGTTCGAATACACCAGATGCTCTGCCGGGGAAAGAGGGGCAATCTCCTCCTGTACCAGTCAGATCTGATTTGACGGTACACGCACACAAAAATAATAAAATAAAAAAAAAAAAATTTAAAAAACGAAACAAAAAAACCCAAAACATAATTTTCAAAAACATAATAAAGCTATGTCCTCACTATAAAACTTCATGTTAAATCTTAAAAAGTCATTACTATGTAAGAAACTATTTATCTATTATTCATAGGGTCACTATGAGTTATATTTGATTTGAGTGCACCTAACAACCACAAGGGTTGGGGTGAGGGATCATAACAAACCAGGCTAACATTGAGAAGAATGAGAATCCCAGGACACTTAGTTATTTATGCTCCTATGAAACCAGTATCTAGACCAAAAGCTGTTGTTTGAACAGAGCAAGGGAACAGTGACCAATTTAAAATCAAGAAAGGCGTAATCAGGGTTGTAAGCTTTCTCCACACCTATTCAGTGTGTACACTGAGCAAATCATTAGATATGCTGGACTCTATGAAGAAGAAACGTGGCATCAGGACTGGAGAGAGATTCATGAACATGCATTACGCAGATGACACAAGCTTGCCTGCTGAGAGTGAGAGGATCTGAAACACTTGCTGCAGAAGATCGAACACCGCAGCTTTCAACATGGACTGCATTTCAACATTAAGAAGACAAAGATCCTCACCACTGGACCTGTAAGTAACATCATAATAGATGGAGAAAAGAATGAAATCGTCAATGACTTCATCTTATTTGGGTACGCAATCAACACCCCTGGTACCAGCAGCGAAAAGACATACTGCACTGGGCAAGTCGGCTGTCATGGACTTCTTCAAAGTACTGAAGAACAATGATGTCAGTTTGAAGATTAAGGTGTGCTTGATTCAGGCCTCAGACTGTCCAATCACTTGCTAAGCCGAGCTTGCTATGCATCTGAGAGGTAGGCAATGAAAAAAAAAGAGGGCGGAAGAATTGATGCCTCTATGGTGTTGGCAAAGAGAGTACTCAAAAGAATAAACAGATATGTCTTAGCGAAAGTTCAACCTGAGCACTCCTAACTTAGAGGCAAGAACGGCAAAGCTTCATTTCACGTACTTTGGGCCTCTTGCTAGGAGACGGCTATTCCTTGGACATCATGCTTGGAAAGACAGAAGGTCAGTGAAGGAGGGGAATAGCCTCAGTAAGATGGACTGATGCAGTGACTGCAGCAATGGGCTTGAAGTGTCAGAGATGATGAGGCTGGCACAGCATAGGACAGAGTTCAGATCTATTGTTCAAGCTTGACTCCATGGCACCCAACAGCAACAGCATGTAAGAAATTGTGATTCACACAATGGAATACTATGCTGCAAGGAAAAACAAGGAACTCATGCAATATTATTCAAAATGGTTGATTCTGGAGAACATTATGCTGAGTGAAGTATCCTAGTCACAAAGGACAAATACTGCATGGTGCCACTGTTGTAAAAGAGGACTGACCTCCGGGGTTGGGGAGAGACTGAGTAAGATGGGTTCAATAATGTATACTGCACTGAAACAGATGAGGGAGAAAACTGTTTAAAAGGGATGTGTGATTAGGTATTTCTGTCATGACAGGAGTCTAGAGCAATGGCTACATGGTGGAGCAGACCTGGGGGAGGGTTTGTAAAACAATGAAAGAATTTTCTTTTACTTTTCCAAGAGGGTAGTATTCTGGGGGGAGGCTTGGAAAGGGACAAATGTGCAACAATGAATGAATGAATGGAAATCCAAAGCCTCTGTAAATTTTTACTGAAATTAATAAATTTAAATTAAAAAAAGAAACTGTGATTCTGAAAAAATCAGAGGTCAAGAGGGTCTGAATGAGCACAGGTTTTGGGGTGGAAAGGGGTGAAACAAGACCTAAGTTAACTCTATATATTTTCCTTCCTGTTATGCCAAAAGACCTGTATTACTGAAAGGAGCGAGGGGGCTATCTGAGATGACAACAAAGGAAGAAATGACATCAAGAACACTAAAAAGGTAGCTGGGATAGAGTCAGGTCTTTACAAAAGCTTTCACTCAGTCACACAACGTTGACACGAGTCGAAATCAACTTGTGGGCACCTATCAAATAACACTCGGATTGCAATGGGACAACTTGGGATCAATGTTCAGCCGTGTAGCTTACTAGTCATGTCCATTAGGATCTCAAATCTAATCCCTAGCGACCCCTGGGAGTCAAAATGTATTCTGCAGGGTCGGCAACAGTGGATTTTCAGATCTGAGCCTCTAATTTTTCTGCTAGCAGCTGAGCCAAAACCAACAAGTGCAATAAGGTACCCCAAAAAAAAAAAAAGAAAGGAAAAAACCCAACAATAATTTTTTTAAAACCCTCAAACTCATTGCTGCTGAGTCTGAACGGACGCATAGCTCCCTCCAGTGCAGTTTTGGAGGCTGTAATTCGCACGGGAGGAGATTTTCCCCCCCCTTTTTCTCCGTTGGAGCCATGGGTGGATTCGAACCCCCAGAGAGGCACTGGCTTTAGGTAAGAGGTACCACTCCCTAGAGACCAGGCCCTCTGAGCTCCTTCCCCACATTTAGGAAATGCTCACTTCAGTGTCTCCCCTGGGCCTCCTGAAGCTGCAAGGACAAAGGAAGAAAAGGCCTGCACATGCCTCCAGGCACGCTTCCTACTCAGCCTGTGTCCACACTCAGAGCTTCACCACCACAGGGTGACCTCCCTCCCAGCTCAGAGGCCTTCCGTCCGGGGACACAAGTGGCCAAGAGCACTCAGAACTCCCAACGGTCAGCCGCTCTTCCACCACATTCAGTGCTTTCTCTTTTGAGTCCACACCTTGCCTGTCCTTATTTCTGAAGCCTCTCCTCTCTCCTCTGTGTCTTCCGAAATTCACGGTGGGATGTCAGCAAGAGACCCTGAGTCATCCTCCTGTCACCTGAGGGCACCGATGGGGACAGGGAGGCTGTTCATGCCCCACCCTCCACACAGGCCCCACGCTCCACACTGCTGAGTCAGGAGATAGAGGAGGGTCCTGCGATGCTCTCCATTTCTGGACCACTTTTCTTCTCATCTCCAAAATCCGTTATGCTGAATTACATGCAGTCAGATCCTATTACCCACTCTCCCTCTAACTGCAATCCTCCACAGACTCTAGGCCACTCTACTCAATCCTTAAAGCTGAACAGATTTAGTGGAAGTCCATTCCACTCATGCTTTACACAAGAAAGACTATGGTTCCCTCCTGCTGTTCCCACTAAAGCCCCTGGTTCCCTCCTGCTGTTCCCACTAAAGCCCCTGGTTCCCTCCTGCTGTTCCCACTAAAGCCCCAAATCCACCCCCATCAAGTCAATTCCAGCCCACAGCAAACCTGTAGGGGAGAACACTGGCCCCCATCCTCACAAGCCTTCTCCATAATTTTTAAGTTCCATAAAGTACAGGCTATTCAGCTCTTAATCACCCTGGTCCCAAAGAGCATGTCGCCCTTCAACCTTAGCTCGGCCACTCCCAGCGCCACATCCTCAACCCTGACATTACCAACACCTGCGATGCCATCTCAAACGCCTCCATTTCCACCAAATACCTCTATGTGCCCTGCTCTCCCTTAACCAACACCCATCCATCTCTTCAACCTCAAAGATAGATCTTGGCTGAAAGCACAGAGTACCAGAAGGATGTCTACTTGTGTTTTGTCGACTATACAAGGATATTTAACTGTGTGAGTCATGGCAAATTACAGCTAATGTTGAGAAGAATGGGAATCCCAGAACATCTGACTGTGCTCGTGCAAAGGCTCTATGTAGACCAGGAAGCTGTCGCCAGAACAGAGCAAGGGAACACTGCATGGTTCAACATCAAGAAAGGAATGCATCAAGGATGTATCCTTTCTCCATGCTTTACGAATCTGTATGTGGAACAGAGCATCCGGGAGGCTGGATGTTATGAAGAATGTGGCAAGAGGACCAGAGGAAAACTCATCAACGACCTGCATTATTCACACGACACAAATGTGCTCCCCCAAAGCGACAAGGCCTTCTTCAAGTGCTCACTGCAGAAGATAAAGGACTACAGCCTTCAACATGGGCTGCATCTCAACTTCAAGAAAACAAAAACCTTTACTACCAGGCTAGGAAACATCATGATAGATAAAGGATTGAAGTAATTAATCATTTCATCTTGTTCCGATCCACAACCAACATCTTTGGCACCAGCAGTCAGGAAATCAGTTGCACTGTGAAAATCTGCTGTCAAGGACTTCTCCAGAGTGTTAAAGAGCAACAATGTCAGTCCAGAGACTAAAGTATGCCTGATCCAAGTCACAGTCTTCTCAAGTGTTTGCTATACATCTGAGAGCTGGATAATGAGTAAAGACGACAGAAGAAGAGCTGATGCCTTTGTGCTGTGGTGGTGGATCACATAACACTGTGGACTGCTGAGAGAACAAGTAAGTCTGTCCCAGAGAAGTGAAAGTGGAGTTCTCCTTCAAACGAAGGGAGGATGGTGAAACTCCATCTCACGTACACTGGGTATGCTGTCTGGAAGGACCAGTTCTTGGGGAAGGACATCAGGCCTGGAAAGGTAGAGGGACAGTACAGGAGAGGAAGACCGTCCATAAGATGGACTACCATGGTAACTGTGGCAATGGGGTCAGGTGTGTCGGAGATGCTGAGGTTGACTCAGGACAGAGTGAGGTTCACTGGGTCGCACTGAGTCATAATAACTTGATGGCACATAACCACCACCACTACCACCTACTACTCACATGTCCTCCTCCTCCTGCTTAATCGGGCAGTAAATAACTCCCCTCAAATAGACGGAAATCCTGTGAAGACCACAACCTGCATAAGGCTGAAATCTGTCTGAGGAGAGCAACTCACACTTTGCACTAAAATGACTGAGAGAAAAATTTCAAGCCCACACCTTATCAAAGGTGGAAAAAGGTTAAGATCCAGGTGAGCCTCAGGGTGAAGTCTCTCTCAGGGAGGAGTGATAGGGAATGGCAAAGGATACACTGACAAAGAAGATTAATCAGAACTGGCTTTGACAAGCACTGTGGCATTTGGACAAGAACAAACTGGGAGGAGGGTAGAGAGAATAGTGCAACAATGAATGAGTGGAAGCCCAAAATCTCTGTAAATGTTTATGAAAATTAATAAAATATAATTATAGAAAAAAAAAAAAAAAGATCCAGGTGAGCAAAGCAATCCTGATGACGTGTGGCTTTCACGGGTCTCAGTGTGTAACTTCAACTTCCTCACAACTCTTCTGCTGTCAAGCTTACAAAACCACACTGCCTTGGTTAAACCCAATCCAGCCTGAACCCTACAGGTGAACAGAGCCGACAAGATAATCGGCTGTGCTCACAGGTTTCTCTCACACTCCCATTGTGCTAGGTGCCAAGTCAGCCTGACCTGTGGTGACCTCAGGCACGATGCCGTCAGACCACTGTGATCCACGGAAGATTTTTCTGGAAGAAAATCAGGCCTTTCTTCCTCATCTGTCTTAAAGTTCAGAAGCTTCCTTCAAACCTGTCCATTGTCTTAAAAACATACCCATCTTGAAAAACAAGGAACTCATGCAATATTATTCAAAATGGGTGGCCCTGCAGTGCATTATGCTGAGTGAAGTATCTCAGTTACAAAAGGACGAATACTGCATGGTGCCACTGTTGTAAAACAGGACTGACCTTGGGGTTGAAGAGAAACTGAGAAAGATGGGTTCAATAATGTATACTGCATTCAAACAGATGAGAGAGAAAACTGTTTAAAAGGGATATGTGATTAGGTATTTTTGTCATGACAGGAGTCTAGAGCGAAGGCTACATGGTGGAGTGGACCTGGGGGAGGGTTTGTAAAACAATGCAAGAATTTTTCTTTTACTTTTCCAAGACGGTAGTGTACTTGGGGGGAGGGTTGGAAGGGGAGAAAAGTGCAACTATGAATGAATGGAAATCCAAAGTCTCTGTAAATTTTTACTGAAATTAATAATAAATTTAAATAAAAAACAAAACAAAAATACCCATCTTCACTGACAGCTGGGTGGTAGCCACCCATGAAGGGCAGTGGATGGAAACTGAATTCTGGTCTCCTGCATGTTGTTGTTGTTGTTGTTGCTGTTATGTGCTGTCCAATCACCTGTGACTCATAACAACCCTTATGTACAACAGCTCTGAACCCTGCTCTATCCTAAGACAACCTTACTGTCTCCGACATACCTACTCCCATTACTCCAGTCACTGAGTCAATCCATCTCATTGAGGGTCTTCCTCTCCTGCACGGTCCCTCTACCCTCCCAAGCATAACGTCCCTCTCCAAGAACTGATCCCACCTTGCAACATGTTCAAAGTATGTCAGACGAAGCCTCAGAATCCTTGCCTCCAAGGAGCAGCCTGATCTGACCCTCTTCAGGATGAACCTGTTTGTCTTCCTAGCAGTCCACGGTATATTCAATACTCTTCTCCCACAGAGAAGGCGAAAATCCTACCACTGAACCATTGTTCAGTGAAGGGCACTGTTCCCCGCGCCCTCACCATCACCACTAGCTCCATGTGGCCCTTACTGCCCATGGCAATCACTTTAGATTTCCCTGACCGCTCTCACCCTGTTAGCTTGTTCATATCTGGATCTTCTCTAAAGCCTAGTATTTTCTCCTCCACTTAAAAAATGGAGATGGCAAGTGTCCCCTCTCCCATCTTGTGACTGCACCAATACCCTATTCTCTACTACTATGACTGAATGAACTGCTCTATTACCCAGAACCACAAGAAAGTTAGAAAGTGTGCTGGCACCAGACTGTGACCAGAAGACAAGAAAGGCATCGAGAAACCAGGTATCAACAACTGCGGATGGGTCACAGCAACAGCATGGTGATGCTGTTTAGGAGGCTGCTAAATGTCACCACCCACTTTCCAAACATAGCAAGTTAACTACCAAGAAAATGGGAAGAGGCTAAAGGCGGAACAACGCGCGCGTGAAGGGTTCCTTACAGGACATCTGCCAGGTAGGGGGGAAACCCTGCCGACGGTGAAGTACAATGGGCTTGAGAATGCTTAAAGTAATAGGGATTCTGAAGCTCTGACATTCTTTGGGCATGTTGCAAGGAGGGACCAGTCCTTGGAGACAGATGTCATGCTTGGGAGGGTGGAGGGACAGCGCAAGAGGGGAAGACCCTGGATGAGCTGGATTGACTCAGTGACTGGAGTATTGAGGGTAGGTGTGTCAGAGACAGTGAGGGTGGCACACGGCAGGGTTGCTATGGGTCACAAGGGACTTGACAGCACATAACAAATGGATGCTGCTGAACAGACTGCAACCCTATGAACAGTGGATATGAGCTCTGCCCCCTCTAGTGCCATCTTTACCATCTCAGACATACCTGAGCCCAGTGTTACAGTCATGGCGTCAATACATCTTTGCCAAGGGACAAAGACCACCCCCCCCACACCTTCTTCAAGGACTAGCTCCTCCTGATGCCCAACATATGCGAGACCAAGCTTCACCATCCTTGCCTCCAAGAAGCACCCTGGTTTCACTCTCTCCAAAACCTATCAGTCCATGTGACAGTCTATACTCTTCTCAAACACAACTCAAAGGCATCGATTCCTCTTCTGGCATCCTTATTCACTGTCCAGCTATCAGATGCATAACAAGTAGCTGAAAATACCATGACATGAATCAGGTGCACCTTAATCATTAAACTGACATTCTTGCTCCTTAGTGTTTGGAAGAGGTCCGAGACAGCACCATTTCTTCAAATACACCTTTTGGTTTCTTGACTGCTGCTACCACGGGTGTGGTTCATGGATCCAAGTAAAACAAAATCAACAACTCAAATCTTTTCCATCTATCACTGACTCTGCCTATTGGTCCAGTGGCAAGACTTTTTGTTTTCTTGGTATTTGAGATCTAACCCATATCAAAGGCTGTAGTCTTTGATCTCTGCAGTAAGTACTCCAAGTTGTCTTCGCTTTCAGCATGCAGGATGTGTCACCTGCATAACTTCAGTTGTTACTGATTCTTCCTCCAATTCTGCTGCCACATTTTTCTTGACAGTCTCGAATTATGTGTTCAGCAACATGGATGAGAAATGCTAAAATAACATCATGCATGCACGTTTTGACAGGAACCCATGCATTAACACTCTGGTTCAATTTAATGGTACTTCTAATGACAGCAGGGCAGCACCAACAGGCTTGAGCCTGGTGAACACTGGGAGGCTCGCTGTCATAGTCAACTCCATTCCGTCTAACAAGACCACAAGGACTACTATGCAAGCCCTAGTATAAAGACTGGGGAGCCCTGGTGGCTTACTGCTGAGAGCTGTGCTGCCAACACAAAGGCACATGGTTCAAATCCACCAGCCGCTCCACGGGAGAAAGATGGGCAATCTCCTCCCTTGCAATTTACTGCCTCTGAAAACCCACTGGACAATCAGCTATGGACTGGTTCTGACTTGACAGTCAGTACATAACATCAACAAATAGAAAACTTGGACAACAAAATATAAATCTATTTGCAGCTAAAAATTTGGCAATTATAATTCCTAGTTTTGGGCTGGTAAACTGTGAGCGAATTTAGGGTACATGTGGCAGAGTTACTGCCTGGTGTAGCTCAAGACTGGCACAAAACAGAGCTTTCAAAAATATGCTTTTAAACCACAACAAAAAGTCAGCAAGTGACAGTAACTCAAAAACATAGCACTAGGTGATTGTGCTCCAAAAAACTCAAATTCAAGTTGGACCAGACTCACAGCTGATTCTCCATTGGGTTTCCGAGGCTGTAAATCCCAGGAGTGGAGACTGCCCACCTTTCTCCCACGGGGCTGCTGGTGGATTCAGACCACCAGACAGATCCATCCTCTGGCTCAGGAGAGCAACCTCCTACAGACTATGCCACACATGTTCCGGGTGTAAAGTGTCGTTTTAAGCTATAAACACCAAAGATGAGAATGCCAATACAAACAGCCTTTCATATAAAGTATCCTATCTGTGGTTGCGGTTAGTTTCCATCAGTTCAGACTCGTGGTGTCCCCATGAATGTGTACGACCACTCCATAGGTTTTTCAAGACTGTGATCACTCATAAGTGGACTGCCAGGCCATTCTTGCGAGGCACCAGAGTGGGTTTAAAATATTCATCTTTGGGCAGCCCAGGTCTTTTTATACTTTTACATACAAGTTAGTGGCTATGCCGGGAAGGAGGGGCTGGGCAGCGCAAGTGGTCCGCCAGGTGTATTGGGGGAAAGTGAGGGTCAGGAGAACTTTCCTCCTGCCCCTCACCCCGGGGCTGCAGGCAGGTCATGCCCCCTCTCCCCCCGGGGCAGTCCACCTGCACACTTACCTCGCCAGCTGTGTTGGCTAAAGCGATGAGGTCCCGCTTGGGAGACCAGACCAGGAAAATGATCTCCTGCGGCAGCTGCTTCTCGCCCACCACCCGGAAGGATGGGAAACAGGTCGGAAAGCGCAGCATCGGGGCGGCCCTACAGGGACACCGGCGGACACGGGGCGGCCTCCGCGGGACAGGGCGCCGCCGGCCGAACCGGGAGCGAGGGCCGCCCGGGCGCGGGGTCTCCGCGGAGCACGAGGCGCCCAAGGGGAGTCCTCGGCCTCGGCCACGCGCTGAGCTGCCGCCGGTGCACGGAGCGGGCTCGACCCCGCGGCCCGGGCGCTGAGCTGCCGCGGATGCACAGAGCGGGCTCGACCCCGCGGCAGGCTCGACCCTGCGGCCCACGCGCTGAGCTGCCGCCGGTGCACGGAGCGGACTCGACCCCACGACCCGCGCACTGAGCTGCCACAGACGCACCGAGCAGGACCGACCCCGTAGGATGCCGCCTCCCGCCCGCCGCGCGCTCCTGCCACTTCCGGCGCCGGCGTCTCGCGAGAGGAAGGGGCGGGCGGCCGGCAGAGCGTGCTCGGAGTCTGCGGCGGCTGGCTGTACCGTGTCTTAGAGGTCCGCGAGTGATGGACAACCAATAGCGACCCTGGGAACCACGCATCTGAACCCTGTTCTATCCCGCGCC
Organism: Elephantulus edwardii; assembly: GCF_000299155.1. Lineage (NCBI taxonomy): Eukaryota > Metazoa > Chordata > Mammalia > Macroscelidea > Macroscelididae > Elephantulus > Elephantulus edwardii. Next base: position 83,164 of record NW_006400001.1, read on the forward strand.
ATGCTCACACATTCTGACACAGGAGAGCCCATTGCAGCAGTCACCGTGTCAATCCACCTGGTCCAGTCCCTCGCCGACCCTCCACCCTTCTCAACATCATGTGCGTCTCCAAGGAATTGCACCTCCTAGCAACATGTCCAAAGGATGTGAGGTTAAGCCTCATCAGTCTTGTCTCCAAAGGGCACTCAGACTGCATCCTCTCCAAGACATACCTACTGGATCTCTTGGCCGTCCATGTGCCAACACCACAGCTCAAAAGCACTAATTCTTCTTCTATCATCCTTATCCATTGTCCAGCTCTCAGAAGCATAGCCAGTAATCAGAAAGACCAAGAAAGACCTGAATCAGACGCACCTTAGTCCTCAAACTGACATCACTACTCCTCAATAATTTGGAAAGGTCCCTAAATGCAGATTTTCCCCTTGTGATGTGTCTCCTTATTTCCTGACTGCTCATACCAAGGGTGTTAATTGAGGATCCAAACAAGATGAAGCTGTTGACAGTTTCAATCTCTTTTCCACCATCATGATGCTGCCTATTGGTCCAGCAATAAGACTCTTGTTTTCTCGGCATTGCAATGCAATTCATACCAAACGCTGCATTTCTTGATCCTCTGCAATAATTTCTTCAGATCCTCCTCACTTTCAGCAAATAAGGTTGTGTCATCTGCATAACGCAGGTTATTGATGAGTCACCCCCCAATCCAGATGCCACACTCCTCCTCATAGAATCCAGCTTCTTAGATAATTTGTTCAGCATGGTGGCCTAGTGGTAAAGAAGCTGTGCTGCAATCCTGAAGGCACGCGGTTTGAGGCCGCCAGCTGCTCCACAAGAGAATTTGGGCAGTCTCCCCCTGCATGATTAGCTGCCTCTGAAAACAGGCAGGAAGGTCAGTTAGGTTCCGACTCTATGATATACAACAACAGACTGAATAGGTATGAAGCAAGAATACAACCCTGACACACTCCCTTCCCAATTCCAAACCATGCAGTGCCCCCTTCCTCTTTTTGCACAATATCCTCCTGCTCCAAGTATAGGTTCTACTTGAGCACAATCAAGTGCTCTGAGATTCCCAATCTCCTCGTTGTCAGCCACAAACTTGTTATGATCCACATACTCAAATGCCTTTGCATAGTCAATAAAGCACAAATACACATTCTCCTGGTGTTTCTTATTTTCAGCCAGGATTCACTTGACATCAGCAATAATACCCCTGGTGCCACAACTTCTTCTAAAGTCTGCTTGGACTTCTGGCAGTTCCCTATTTAGATCCTGCTCCAGCCATTTTTTAAACAATCTTTAGCAGTGTCTTGCTTGCATGTGGTATTAATGATATTATTTGATAGTTTGCACGTTCAATTGAATCACCTTTCTTCGGAATGGGAACAAATATGGACCTCTTCCAATCTGTTGGCCAGACAGCTCCTCCAAATTTCCTGGCATAAATTGGTGAAAGCATCCAAGGTTGCATCTGTTAACTGGAACAAGTCAATTGGTATCTCATCGATTTCTGTAGTTTGTTGTTGTTATGTGTTGTCGAGTCACCTGCGACTTATAGCGACCCTATGTACAACAGCCCTAAACTCTGCTTTGTCCTGTGCCAATCTCACTGTCTCTGATACACTCATCCCGATTACCTCAATCACCCAATTAATCCACCTCCTAGACGGCCTTCCCCTCTTGTGCCTGTCCTCCAACCTCCCAAGCATGATGTCCCTTTCCAAGGACCGGTCTCTCCTTACAACATGACCAAAGTATGTCAGACGAAGCCTCAGAATCCTTGCCTTCAAGGAGCAGCCCGGTTTAACCCTTTCCAGGATGAATCTGTTTGTTTTCTTAGCAGTCTATGGTACCTACAATACTCTTCTCCAACACCAAAGCTCAAAGACATCAATTCTTCTTCCA
>NW_006400001.1:87823-92556 GCF_000299155.1 Elephantulus edwardii
ATCTCACCAATGCCTAGTATGTCAATATTTATGCGTTCCATTTCTTCCTTAACAATATCTAATTTTCCTACATTCATGGTTCTCACATTCCATGTAAGCATTCTGTATGTAAGCAGACACAATATCTGTTGGATACTTCTCTAAATCTGAACATTCAGATTAAGACACACTAGGAAGAAGGATTGGTCATCCACTTCCAAAATAACAGGCCTCTGAAAACCCTATGTACAACAGAACACACATAGAATGACAGAAAGGGCAACTGAGTATGTACTGAGATATCATCGATTTCCAGGTCCTTATTATTTGCCAAGCGTTGAGGACTCTCCTTCATAGGGTCTCTATGAGTCATCTGCAACTCGACGGCACTTAACAACAACAACAACATTATTTGCCAAAGCCTTCAATGCAGCTTCTACTTCCTCTTTCATTATTATTGACTCCTGGTCGTATGGTACTTCCTGAAATTGTTCAGTGTCAGTCAATTTTTTCTGGTACATTGACTCTGTGTATTCGCTCCATCTTCTTTTGATGCTTTCCAGGTTATTAAATATATTGCCCATGGCATCATAACCTTGAGGAAAATAGGAATCCCAGAACTCTTGATTGTGTTTAAGCAAACCTATACTTGGACAAGGAATCAGTCCTCAGAACAGAGCAAGGAAACACTGCATGGTTCAAAATCAGGAAAGGAATGTGTTAGGGATGCATCCCTGTCTCCATACCTTTTTAATTTATATGCAGAACAGATCATTCAGGAAGCAAGGCTTTATGAGGAGGAATACGGCATCAGGATTGGAGATAGACTCATCAACAGCCTACCCTATGCAGATGACACAACCTTGTTTGCTGAAACTGAAGACGACCTGAAGTGCTTGCTACAGAAAGTCAAGGACTGTGGTCTTCAAAATGGATTGAAGCTCAACATCAAGAAGACAAAGATTCTCATCACTGAACCCATTGGCAGCAGCATGATACATGGAGAGGAGACTGAAGTTTGTTAACCCTTACAGCTTGCTCGGCTCCAGGATCAACACTCTTAACACTAGTAGTCAGAAAATCAAAAGACAAATTGCACTGGGGAAGTATGCTGTCAGGGACCTCTCCAGAGTGCCAAAATGCAACGATGTCAGTCTAGAGACTAAGGTGCACCTAATTCAATCCATGGTCTTCTCAATTACTTCCTACGCATCAGAAAGCTGGACCGTGACTAAGGATGACAGAAGAAGAATCGATGTCTTTGAACTGTGGAGAAGAGTCTAACACACCATGGACCACCAAGAAAACAAGTAAGTGTCTCTTGGAGAGGATGAAACCAAGTTTCTCCTTGGAGGCTAGGATTTTTTGTTTTGGAGGCTAGGATTTTGAATCTCTGTCTCACATACTTTGGGCTCATGGCCAGGAGACACCAGTCCTTGGACAAGAACATTATGCTTGGAAGGGTGGAGGGACAGCAAAGGAGAGGCAGACACCAGATAAGGTGATTTGATATAGTGATTAGGGTCATGGGGTTTGGTGTATCAGAATTAGTGAGACTGGCTCAAGGCAGGGCAGGGTTCAGAGCTGCTGTTTCCCATAGGGTTGCTATGGGTCATAGGTGACTCGACAGCACACAACAACAATAACAACTGCATCTTTCAATACTGTACCACAGGCTTAAATTTGTTTTTCAACTCTTTCAACTTCAGAAACAAAGAAAAGTTTCTTCCCTTTTTATTCTCAAATTCCAGCTCTCTGCACGTTTCATTGTAATACTTTGCTTTGTCCTGCCAAGCTGTTCTTTGAAATCTTCTGTTCAGCTCTTTAACTTCTGCATGTCTTCCTTTTGTTTTAGCTTCTCGATGTTCCAGTGAAATCATTAGAGTCTTTTCTTTCATCCATTTTTATATTTTCTTTCTCCTCTGTTTTTATAATGACCTTTTTGCTTTCTTCATGGATGATATCCTTGATATCATCTCATAACTCATCTCTGAGCATCAAAATTCAAGAAGCTGGACTCTATAAAAAGAAATGTGGCATCAAGATTGGAGGGAAATTCATCATGAACCTGCAGATGACACAAGTGGTTTTCTGAACGTGAGGAGGACTTGAGGCACTTTTTGCAGAGGTCAAGGAATGTAGCCTTCAATTTGGATTGCATCTCTATGTCAAGAAAACAAAGATTCTTGCCACTGGACTGACAGGCAACATCATGGTAGATGGAGAAGAGACTGAAACTGTCAACAACTTCATCTTGGATCCACAATTAACACTCTTGGTACCAGCAGTCAGGAAATCAGGAAATGTATTGCATTGGGAAAGTCTGCAGCTAGGAACCTATCCAAATTATTGAGGAGTAATGATGTCAGTTTGAGGACTAATGTGCGTCTGATTCAGGTCATAGTCTTTCCAATCACTTGCTATGCATCTGAGAGCTGGACAATGAATAGAGATGGCAGAAGAATTCATGCCTTTGAATTGTAGTGTTGGAGAAATTCACTGAACATCCCATGGATGGCCAAGAGAACAAATAAATATGTCTTGGAGAGGGTGTACGCAGAGTGCTCTTTGGAGGCAAGGATGATGAGGCTTCATCTCACATACTTCAGGCATGTTACTAGGAGGAGTTATCATCCCCTGGAGAGGGACATGATGCTTGGAAGAGTGAAGGGTCAGTGAGGGAGTGGAAGATACTGAACCAGGTGGACTGACACAGTGACTGCTTCAATGGGCATCAGGAAGTGTGAAGATGGCACAGGACAGGATGTGGTTCAGATCCACTGTTCATAGAGTCACCCCGAGTTGTACTCAACTCGACGACACCTAACAACAACAAGAATTGATAATTGAATCATGATGTTGATCAAGAGAACTGAATATCCCATCAACTGCCAAAAGAACAAACACGTCTGTCTTGGAGAAAGTGCAACCAGGTGCTTCTTGGAGGAAGGATGGCAAAGCTTTGACTCAGATATTTGTGCGTGTTGTCAGGTGGGGTGAGTCCTTGGAGAAGGACATCATTCTGGGAAAGGTAAAAGAATCAGCAAAAGAAGTAAGACCCTTAGCAAGAAAAATTGACTAATGATGGGCTTGGACATATCAGAGACCATGAGGACGGAGCAGGATAGGGCGAGGTTCAGGTCTCTTCTTCATAGGATGGCTCTGAGTCTTAGTTGACTTGAAGGCACCTAATGACAGTAATGGATATTCTTTTGCAGTGTCTACCCACCAGACTTTCTAACTGAAATTAATTGGGCATTTTCTGAGTGTGAGCCTTCATGCAATGCGTGAAAAGGACTGTTAATAGGAATGTAAACAGAGTGCAGTGGAAGGATCCCCAGCCCAGCATGACTGCTGCGGGTTTGGACTCATGGTGATTCTCCATCAGGTCATGGGAGGCTGCACATCTTTAAGGGATAAGACTGCCCAAGCATCTCCTGTCGTGTCATGGTTAGCTGTCCAACATATGACACATGATACCATGGAAGAGCAAAGAAGAATATAACATAACTGCCTAACACATTAAGAAATCTTCAAGAAGAGTACAAATTTGGTAGAAGAGAAACTTGGCATAAGAAGGAGCATAGATAAGCAGTCCAGATGCATCAGGAAAGAGTAAATAGTTTTTAAGTGGCTATATGTGCGTGTTGACATTCTTAATGGCTTTGATACAGATATGCCTGCTTCTCTATCAATAGCCTTTTTGGATACAGTGCTTGTCTGTCAGAGGCTATATTACAGCAGAGCTCCCAAAGTAAGGCAGACCAGGGAGAAGGATTGGCCATCCACTTCTGAAATAATAGGCCTTTGAAAAGCCTAGGAACAACAGAGCACAACTGGACACTAAGACTATTCGCTATAGTGCTAGAGACTTAGCCATCGTATTGGGAAACACAAAATTTAGGAACAGTTGCAAATAGCCACTAATAAGTAGAAGGTGGATGTACAAAATATGAATGGCAGAAAATTTGACATTGTTTAAAAAGAAATGGAATGCATAAATATTGACATACTAGATACTGGCAAGCTGAGGTGGACTGGCATGGGCCACTTTGAATCAGACAATCATATGATCTACCATGCCAGGAATGAAAAGTGAGGGAAAATGGGGTTGCATTCATGGTCAAAAAGACAATTTCTAGATCCATACTGAAGTACAATGTTGTGAGTGACAGGATACTAAGCACATGCATACTAGGAAGATCTGTTAATACCATGATTATGCAAATATATGCACCAACAATCTAATCCAAAGAGGAGGAAAATGAAGATTTCAATCGCTTCTGCAATCTGCAATGGATAGAACATGCAGTCAAAATTCATTAATAATAATTAGTGACTAAAATGCAAAAAGGGAGCTCTGGTGGCCTCATGGCAGGAAGCTGTGTTGCAATCCTGAAGGCACATGGGCCGAGGCCACCAGCTGCTCCCCAGAAGAAGGATGGGAAACCTCCTCTCATGTGATTATCTGCCTCTGAAAACCCGCCAGAGTCAGTTCCGACTCTACAGCACACAACAACAACAGAATGCAAAAGTTGAGAATAAGGAGGAAGGACCAGTAGTTGGGGGGGAAAACACCACTTGGTGACAGAAATGAGGCTGGAGATAAAAGGATAGAATTTTTCTTTTTACTTTTTACATGTTAACCACTTGGCCAACTGACTGGAAGAGATCTATATTTGTTCCCATTCCAAAGAAGGGTGACCCAACTGAGTGTGGAAATTACAGAACAATAGCATTGATTTCACATGCAA
>NW_006400001.1:93731-101660 GCF_000299155.1 Elephantulus edwardii
GCACCTAACAACAACAACAACATTAGGTCAGAGGGGTGAGGGCTTTGGGGAACCATGTGGTGCACTCAGTCCTTCTTGGGGGCCACCTTCCTCTTGGTGGCCAGGAAATTATTGAGTTCTTCTTGTTTCCTCTTTTTTTATTTTAATTTTTTTTAAGCAGCACAGGAGAGGAATACCTTCAATGAGATGGATTGAATCAGTCACTGAGGTGGGGATAGGCGTATCAGAGACAGTAAGATTGGCAAGGAATAGAGAGAGTTTCCAGCCGTTGTACATAGGGTTGTTATGAATTTCAAGCAACTCGGTGACACATAACAACAACATTATTATTTATACCACCATTCACTTTTATACAAATATTCATATACATTGTTTCATTCATGTACATTTAGTTTCACTTCTGTACATGTCATGTGTGTATTTTATTCTGATTTATTTACAAAGTTTGAAAATATTGTTTTTTCCCCAAAAGGTCCTTCCTATTTCCTTCACTCCACCCATTCATTGAATTGTGCAACCCTATGATTAACTCCCTACCTTCCCCCCACCCCATCCTCATGCCTCTATTTTTACCCTCACTATGCCTTGGATCCTCATACTCATTCTACAGTAGTGGTTTTTTTATACAATATTTGTCTTTGTGGGACAAAGTTCACTAAGCATAATGTTCTCCAGTCCCTCCCATGTCAGGAAACCATCTCACTCTAGTAGCAGTGGCAAAGTTTAACAGGACAACAAGGAATAAATGTTGAAGAGGATGTGGTGAAATAGGAACTCTTTTACATTTTTGGTGGCATTGTAGAATGATACAACCACTCTAGAAGGCAATTTGGTTGGCACTTCCTCAAAAAGCTGAACATAGAAATTCCATATGACCCAGCTATTGGAATATATCCCAATAAAATGAGATCTGAGGCTCAAACAGAAACTGGTACACCAATGTTCATAGCAGCATTATTCACCATCGCAAGAACATGGAAACAGCCCAGATGGCCAATCATGAATGGACTGAGAAGTTGTAACACTTTCATACAATGGAATACTACCCAGCATGCAGGAGCAATGGTTTTCTAATTTTTTTTTTAGCAACGATTTTGTAAAGTAGTATTTTGCTTTCTCTTGACACAGATGTGTATTCCCACCATTTTCTTGATGAACTTGAAGGCTTGTTGTCCTTGGAGACCTTGAGCATCTCCATGGCGCTATGCTCAACACCCCTTCTGGGTCATGTCCACAGGAACTTGTTATGTTTGGTGATCCGCCCACAGTGGCTGGGCCTTGCTTGCTCACCTTCTCGGTTACCCTGTGGCCCTTGTTGAAGCCCATGGCCATGGGGTAGCGCACAGCCATGGCCACTGTCCCTCTCTGGCTGCCTCAATGGAAGAAAATGACAGAATTTTGTACAATCAACATTTTATTCATTATAAACACTTTTGATAAAAACCATGAACGGAGACTATACACATGGACTTTGCCTGATGACCTACCCAGGATTCAGACTGATTACATCTATGGAATTATTAGACAGTATCAGCTATAAAAACTAGGCCTGGTGCTGACTGTGGAACAGATCATCAATTACTAATATGCAAGTTCAAACTGAAGCTAAAGAAAATTAAGACAAATGGACAAAAAAAAAATATGACCTCGAGTCTACCCCACCTGAATTTAAAAGCCATGTCAAGCACAGGGTTGAGGCATTTCACACTAATGAACAAAGATGAGCTATGAGAGGGTATCAAGAATATAATAAAAAAATATCATCTATAGGCAGTCCAGCGCTTCCTCAAAAGCTGAACATAGTAGGCAGTCCATGTGACCCAGTTATTCCGCTGCTTGGAATGTACCCTGAGAAAATGAGAACTGAGGCACCAATGGAGGCTTGTATACCACTGTTCAAAGCTGCATTATTCATCATCACAAGAATATGGAAACAGCCCAGATGTCCAACCACACACAAAGGGATTAGGCACATTCACACAATGGAATCTATGGTGCACGCAAGAGCAATGATTTTGTAAATTACTACCTAACTTGGGGGGAACTGGAGAGCATTATGCTGAGTGAACTAACTTAGTCCTATAAGAACAAATATTGCATAAAACCATTACTGTAGAATGAGTATGAGGATCCAAGGGGGTGGGATGGAAGCAAAGGGATGAGACTGGGCAGGGAGGTGGGGTTAATTATAAGGTTGTACAATTTGATGAGTGGGGGTGGGGAAGGAAATGGGAAAGATCTGGTGTGGAAAACAATGAATTCAAACTTTGTAAATAAACAAGTATAAAATTCAAAGAAAAATCATCCATGAAGAAAGCAAAAAGTCACTACAGAAACAAAGGAGGAAGAAGGGACCAAGATGGATGTCAGAGGAGACTCTCAATATTGCCCTGGAGCTCCAAGAAGCCAAAACAAAGGGAAGGAATGAGGACGTTAATGAGTAGAACAGAAGATTTCAAAGGGCAGATCAGGAAGTTCTTTGTTGTTGTTGTTGTTGTTGTTGATTGACTGTTGTTGTTGAGCATGACTCATAGTGACTCTATGAACAAAAGATTGAATGCCTTTTCATAACTATCTTCATTTCTCCAAGTTCATAGAGTTTCCAGAAGCATGTGGTTTAGAAAGTGGATGCCACTCCTGCTTCCAAACCTGTTTTACAACCAGGAGGTCCAGCAAACACTGTCCATATTGGGAAACCATTATAGTATTTGATACCCTGATGGCACAAGGTTCAGCATCACAGCAAACACAGGTTACTTCATACGGCACATTGACAAAGAGTGACGTACGAAGTGGAAGAATGTTCCTCCAGATATAACAACACTAGTCTCATTTAGCAGTGATTAAGTGTCGTTAAATTGAGTTAAGACTCATAGCGACCCTTGCACAAAAAGACGTGAACTCTGTTCTATAACTAACATCATTTCTGTATATTTATATAAAACAAAGCAAAATATTGTAAGGAAATAAGCAAAGAGCTGGAGTCAGAAAATTAAAAGAAAAGAACTCATTCATCATTTTTTAGGCTGGAAGAACGAAAGAACAAGTTCAACCTGCAAATACCTAAGGATGTTATGGACGATATATTGAATGATCCAGGAAACATCAAAAGAAGATGGAAGAAATATACAGAATCTTTTATTTATGTTTTTAATTTTATTAATTATTATTTTTTGTGCGTGTACCATCAAATTGGATCTGACTGGTACAGGAGAAGATTTTCTTTCTCCAGCAAAGAGTCTGGTGGATTTGAACTGTGCACGTCTGGGAATGCAGTGCAGTTTCTTGCCACTAGGTCACCAGAGCTCTCTAAGAGCCTTTTATTTTTCTGGCTGACACAGAACCTTTTCAGGAAGCAGTATATTATCAAGAACCAATGATGACGGACCAAGAAAAAAAAAACCTGACCAAAAATACCCAGGAATTGATGGAATATCAGTTAATGTATTTTGATAAACATATGCAGCCCTGGATGTGTTAACTAGGATGTGCCATGGCCAACTAACCAGAAGAGACCATATTTATTATCATTCCCCCAAAAGGCAATCCTAGAGAATGTGAAAATTACCAAATATCACATGCAAGTAAAATCTTGTTGAAGATTAGGAAAAAAACCCAATTAGAACAGATAATAACATTAAGAGAGAATGGCCAGAAATATAAGCTAAATTTAGAAGAGGCTGTGGCACTAGGGATATCATTGCTGATGTCAGATACATCTTGGCTGAAACTGGAGAGTACCGAAAGGATGTCTATTTGTGTTTTATTGACTATGCAAAAGCTGTGTGGATCACAACAAATTATGGCTAATGTTGAGAAGAACGGGAATCCCAGAATATCTGATTGTGCTCATATGAAACCTCTATCTAGACCAGGAAGCTGTTGTCTGTATAGAGCAAGGGAACAATGCACAGTTCAAAATCAAGAAAGAACTGCATGAAGATATATCCTTTCTCCATGCCTTTTTAAACTATATGTGGAACAGATTATTTGGGAGGTTGGACTTTATGAAGAAAAATGTGACATCAAGATTGGAGAGGACTCATCAATAGCCTGCATTATGCAGATGACACAACCTTGCTCACCAAAACTGAGGAGGACTTGAAGCATTTGCTGCAGAGGGTTAAGGACTGCAGCCTTCAATATCAATTGCATCTCAACATCAAGAAAGCGAAGATGTTCACTACTGGGCCAATAGGCAGTACCGTGAAACATGAGGAAATGACTGTGGTTGTTAATGATTTAATCTTGCTTGGACCTATTTGGCACTAGCAGTTAGGAAATCAAAAGATGAGCTGCATTGGGAAGTAGATTGTCAAGGATTTCTCCAGAGTGCTAAAGAGCAACAATGTCAGTTTAGAGACAAAGGTGTGCCTGACTCAGACCATAGTCTTTTCAATTGTAGGCTAAGCATCTGAGAGCTGAATAATAAATAAAAATGACCGTAGAGGAATCAATGCCTTTGAGGTATGGTACTGGAGAATAGTATTGAACATACCATAGACTGTCAAGAGAACAAACAGGTCTGTCCTGGTTTGGGTGAAATGAGCGTGTTCCGTGGAGGCAAGGATTTTGAAGTTCTGTCTCACTTACTTCAGGTATGTCACACAGAGGAATCAGTCCTTGGAGAAGGATACCATTCTTGGAAGGGTAGATGGTCAGTGCAGGGGTGGAAGACCCTGGATGAAATGGATTGACACAGTGACTTTGGCAATGGGATCAGTTGTGTCGGAGTCAGTGAGATTGGCTCAGGATAGGGCAACATTCAGAGTCATTGTTCACAGGGTCACTACAAGTCACAGTAGACTTGATAGCACCTAACATGATGTTGTTGTTGTTGTTAGGTGCCACCGAGTTGACTACGATCATAGCAACCCTATGCATGATGGAGCTGAACCTTGTCCTATCCTGTGCCATCTTCATCATCTTTTTCACACTTAAGCCCATTGTTACAGCCACTGACAACCCACCTCATGAGGGTCTTCCCCTCCTTCGCTGACCCCTTTAGTTCTCCAAGCATTATGTCCCTTCCCAAGGACTGCCCCCTCCTAACACCATGCCCAAAGTATGTGAAAAGTGTCACCATCCTTCTCCCTGAAGAGCACCCTGACTGCGGCCACTCCCAGGACATATTTGTTTGTCCTTTTGGTAGCACATGGGGCATTTAGTTCTTTCCTCCAGCACCACAACTCAATGGCATCAATCCTCCTGTAATCTTTCTTAACTATCCAACTCTCAGATGCATAGCAAGTAATTGAAAAGACCATCCATATCTTAGATCAGGTGCACCTTAGTTTTTAAATTGCTCATCAGCATTTTGGAGAGGTCTCAGACTGCAGGCTTTCCCAATGCAACACATATTTTTATTTCCATTTTAAAAAAAAAAAGGACGAAAGAAATACACTAGGTCACTGTACCAAAAAGAATTGGCTGCCATGGAACCTTATCAGAAAGTAGCATATGATCAGGAGCCAATGGTGAAAAAGGAAAACATTGAAGCTGCACTGAAGGCATTGGCCAAAAAATGAGGCCCCAGGAATCAGTAGACTACAAATTGAACTGTCCCAACAAACAGATGCAGCCCTGGATGTGCTCACCAGTCTATGCTAAGAATTTGGAGGATAGCTGCCTGGAAAACAGTCTTGAAGAGATTTATGTTTGCCGCTATTCCCAAAAAGTGTGATGAAAACAGAGTGTGGAAATCATAGAAAAATATCGTCAAGTAAAATCTTGCTGAAGATTATTTAAAAATGGTTAGAACTTTCAGAGACTCAGGCTGGATTTAGAAGAGGTTGTGGTACCAGGAATATCATTGGTGATGTCAGATGGATCTTGGCTGAAAGCAGAAAGTACCAGAAGGATGCCTACTTGTGTTTTGTTGAGTATTAAAAGGCATTTGTGTAGATTATAACAAATTGTGGCTAACATTGAGAAGAATGGGAATCCCAGAACACTTACTTATGCTCATATGAAACCTGTACCTGTACCAAGAAGTGGATGTCTAAAACAGAGACAGGGAATGCTACATGGATTAGAACAGAGCAAAGGGTGCATCAGGGCTGTATCCTTTCTCCATAGCTATTCAATCTGTACATTGAGCATATAATTTGAGAAACTGGACTTCATAAAAATGTGGCATCAGGATAGGAGGAAGATTCGTTAACAACCTGCATTATGCAGATGATACAACCTTGCTGATCACAGTGAAGAGTACTTGGAAGACTTGCTGCAGAAGATCAAGGACTATAGCCCTCAGTATGGATTACATCTTAACATCAAAAAGACAGAAATCCTCACCACTGGACCAATAAAAACATCATAATTATTGTTATGTGCTGTTGAATTGCCTGTACAACATCTCGCCCTACCCTGAACCAATCTCATCATCTCCGACATACCCAATCCCACTTCTCCAGTCATTGGGTCAATCAATCTCATTCTGGGTCTTCCCCGCCTGCGCTGTTCCTCCAGCCTTCCAGACATGATATTCTTCTCCAAGGACTGGTCTCTCCTGGCCACATGCCCAAAGTATGTGAGACGAAGCTTCAAAATCTTGCCTCCATGATGGTGCAGATTCCACCCTCTCCAGGACTGACCTGTTTGTTCTCCTGGAAGTCCATGAGTATGTTCAAAATTTTTCTCCAGCACCACAACTCAAAGGCATTGATTCTTCTTCTGCCATCCTTAGTCATTGCCCAGCTCTCGGACACACAGCAAGTAATTGCGAAGATCATGGCCTGGATCAGATACACTTTAGGCTCCAGACTGACATAGTTGCTCTTCAGTACTCTAGAGAGTGCCTTGACAGCAGATTTCCACAATGCAATTTGTGTTTTGATTTCCTGACTGCTGGTGCCAAGAGTGTTGATTGTAGAACCAAGCACACTAAAGCTGTTAACCACCTCAATCTCTTCCCCATCTATCATGAAGCTATCAATAGGCCCAGTGGTGAGAATCTTGTTTTCTTGATGTTGAGCATCATGGTAGATGGAGAAAAGATAGAAATTGTCAATGATTTTATCGTAAGTAGAGGCTGGGAGCCAGGGAAAACCTCATTGTAACACATGATCTGAAGCAGCAACAGGGCTGTTTTCAGTCTGCAGCCTCGTAACAGAGATCGCGACTTGGCCCCCTCCATGGAAGTTACTGCAAAGCCCAGGGATCAGTCCTTTTTAAGTGAGCAATGGCAAGAGCCATCTACGTACTCAGTAGACCCTAGGAGGATTTGAAAGAAATGAAAGAGAAAAGAGGGAGGCTTCGCCACCTGAATATTTCCATACTCTGGACAGCCTCTTCCTGGTGCATAGGGAGCTGTACTACTCACGCAAAGATGTCATGCTGCTGGGAGTTCAAATCCACCAGCGGCTCTTCATGTGATTTGGTGGCATTGTTAGGTCCTATCAAGTATGACTGTGAACAACAGATCTGAACCCTGTCCTCTCCTGTGCCACCCTCACAGTCTCTGAGACACGTGAGCCCAGTGCTGCAGTCACCGTGTCAGTTCACCTAGTTGAGGGTCTTCTTTTCTTCTGCCATCCCCCTACCTTCCCCAAGCATGACGTCCTTCTCCAAGGAATAATAGCCTCTCCCAGCAACGTGGTCAAAGTATGTGAGATGAACTTCACTGTCCTTTCCTCCAAGGAGAAATATGGCCTCATCTTCTCCAAGACACTGATACTGGCAAAAAATGAGAGGCCAGGAACTGGTTTGTTCTTTGAGAGGGCATGGAATATTTAGTGTTCTTTTCGAATCAAAGATATCAATTTTTCTTCTGTCATCCTTATTCATTGTCCAGCCCTAAAATGCATAGCATGTGATTGTAAGCACCATAGTCTCAACCAGGTACACCTTAGTCCTCAAATTAACATCACTGCTCCTCGGTAATTTTTTTAAGAAATTTTTATTCTTTTCTGTGTGTACCATCAAATA
>NW_006400001.1:101760-103341 GCF_000299155.1 Elephantulus edwardii
ATCCATCTCCCAGAGGGCCTTCCCCTCCTGCGCCTGCCCTCTACCCTCCCAAGCATGATGTCCCTCTCCAAGGACCGGTCCCTCCTTACAACATGACCAAAGTATGTCAGATGAAGCCTCAGAATCCTTGTCTCCAAGGAGCAGCCCGGTTTAACCCTCTCCAGGATAAATCTATTTGTTTTCTTAGCAGTCCACGGCACTCTCAGCACTCTTCTCCAACACCAAAGCTCAAAAGCATCAATTCTCCTTCTAGCCTTCCTAGTCATTGTCCAGCTCTCTGACGCATAACATGTGATTGCAAAGACCATGGCCTGTACCAGATGCACCTTAGTCTCCAGAGACACATTGTTGTTCTTGAGTACTTTAGAGAGGTCCCTAACAGCAGACATTCCCATTGCAATACGTCTTTTAATTTCCTGGCTGCTGGTGCCAAGAGTGTTGATTGTGGAGCCAAGCTAACTAAAGCTGTGAACAATCTCAATCTCTTCACCAGTCATCCTGATGCTGCCAATTGGTCCAGTGGTGAGAATCTTTGTCTTCTTGACATTGAGCCTCAATCCATATTGAAGGCTGCGGTCCCTGACCCTCAGCAGCAAGTGCTTCAGGTCCCCCTTAGTTTCAGCAAGCAGATTTGTGTCATCTGCATAATGCATATTGTTGATAGATCTTCCACCAATCCTGATGCCACATTTCTCCTCATAGAGGCCAGCCTCCCGGATGATCTGTTCTGCATACAGGTTGAAAGGTATGGAGATAGGACACATCCCTGGCGTATGCCCTTCCAAATTTTGAACCATGCAGTGTTTCCTTCCTCTGTTCTGATGACTGCTTCTTGGTTCAAGTATAAGTTTCGCATTAGAACGATCAAGTGTTCTGGGATTCTCATTCTTCTCAGAGTCAGCCACAATTTGTTATGGTCCACACAAACGCCTTTGCATAATCAATGAAGCACAAATAGACATTCCTCTGGTACTCTCTGCTTTCAGCCAATATCCATCTAACATTAGCTACAATATCCCTAATACCACGACCCCTTCTAAACCCAGCTTGGACTTCTGGCAGATTTCTGCTGATGTGCTGTTCCAGTTGTTTTTGGATAATCTTCAGCAGAATCTTGCTTGCATGTGAAATCAACGATATTGTTCTATAGTTTCCACACTCTGTTGGGTCACCTTTCTTTGTAATGGGAACAAATATAGAGTTCTTACAGTCAGTTGGCCAAGTGGTTTTTCTCCAGATTTCTTGACACAACTTGGTGAGCACGTCCAAGGCAGAATCTGTTAGTTGAAATATGTCAACTGGTATACCATCTATTCCTGGGGCCTTATTTTTTGCTATTTCTTTCAAAGCAGCTTGCATTTCTTCCTTCATCACCATAGACTCTTGCTCATATGTTGTTTCATTAAATTCTTCTGTGTCTGCTAATTCCTTTTGACACAATGACTCAGTATATTCTTTCCATCTTCTCCTGGTACCTCCTGGATCATTTAATACTCTCCCTAAAGCATCCTTGATTATAGCAACTCGAGGTTTGAATTTGTTCTTCAGTTCCTTGAGCTTAAGAAATGCTGAGCGAGTTCG
>NW_006400001.1:103441-104664 GCF_000299155.1 Elephantulus edwardii
CCTAAAGCATCCTTGATTATAGCAACTCGAGGTTTGAATTTGTTCTTCAGTTCCTTGAGCTTAAGAAATGCTGAGCGAGTTCGACCCTTTTGGTTTTCTAACTCCAACTCTTTGCACATTTCATTGTAATATTTTACTTTGTCATCTCGCTCTGCCTTTTGAAATCTTCTGTTCAACTCTTTAGTATCTTGAATTCTTCCTTGTGCTTTGGCTTCTCTGCACTCCAGTGCAATATTCAGTTTCTTCTGACATCCATTTTGGTCTTTTCTTCCTCTTCGGTCTTTGTAATGAATATTTGCACTCTTCTTGGATGATACCCTTGATATCCTCCCACAACTCATCTGGTCTTCGCTCATTAGTGTTCAAGGCCTCTAACCTGTTCTTAAGATGGTTCTGAAATTCAGGTGGGATAGACTCAAAGTTATATTTTGGTTCTCGTGGATTCGGCTTAATTTTCCTCAGCTGCAGCTTGAACTTGCATGTGAGTAGTTGGTGGTCTGTTCCACAATCAGCTCCGGGCCTAGTTTTCACAGCTGATATTGAGCTTCTCCAGTGGTACCTTCCGCAGATGTAATTGATCTGATTCCTATGCACACCATCAGGTGAGATCCATGTGTATAACCTGCGTTTATGTCTCTTTAAAAATGTGTTTGCAATGAATTAGTCATTGATTGTGCAAAATCCAATCAGTCTATCTCCAGCTCCACTTCTGTCTCCGAGTCCTAGGGGACATTATGATGAGTGAAGTATCTCAGTCACAAAAGGACAAATACCGCATAGTGACACTGTTGTAAAATGGGACTGACATTAGGGTTGGGGCGAGACTGAGAAGGAAGGGATAAATAATGTATACTGCACTGAAACAGATGAGGGAGAAAACTGTTAAGGAGGAATCTATGATTAGGTATTACTGTCATGACAAGAGTCCAGAATAAGAGCTGCACAGTGGAGTGGACTTGAGAGAGGGGGACTGTAGAACAAGGATTTTTTTTTAACTTTTCAAAGAGAAAAGCAAACTGCAGGGGAGGGGTGGGCAGGGAGGAAAGTGAGCAACAATGAGTGAATGGAAATCCAAAGTCTCTGTAAACTTTCATTAAAATAAATTAAAATTGTAAAGGAAGCTCTGGTGACCTAGTGGCAAGAAGCTGCATTGCAATCCCAGAGGTGTGCGGTTCAAATCAACCAGATGCTTTGCTGGAGAAGGAGGGACAATCTCTTCCTGT
>NW_006400001.1:105945-112932 GCF_000299155.1 Elephantulus edwardii
GATTGGCACAGGACAGAGCGGAGTTTAGGGCTGTTGTTTATAGGGTCGCTATGAGTCGCAGGCGACTCGACGGCACATAACAACAACAACAACAACAAACCATCAAATAGGATCTGACTGGTACAGAAGGAGATTGCCCCTCCTTCTCCAGCAGAGCATCTGGTGGATTCAAACTGCTAGACATTTCTTGAGGAGGCAGACAAGATCGATTGTAGACCAGTAGGCAGATAGTCAAGACTGAGGCGGGATACTGGGTTCACAGACATAGGGGAAGTAGATTTTGGATTACAGGGTGGGAGGTGGAAGGGGGAGAGGGGATAATCTCAAAAATAAAAAGGAATTTGGTGAAAGTTGGATGTGGCTTTCTGATTGCTACGGTTATAAGTGGCAATTTGCAAAATGTGTGGGGAAAACCATTACAATCAGCAATTCCTTATCTATGGGGAAATTTTAGAGTATTACCTATGCAAGATTCCACAAAAGAATAAAATTTTAACAGTAGCTCCCTGTTGTATATGGGGTTGCTACGAATCAGAAAAAAGCCACTGGTAATTGCTGTGTTGAGTCAGAATCAACAAATAGCTTCTTCCCAGCAGGTTTATCAGAGGTTATCAGAGATGATAAACCACACAGGAGGAGTGTGCCTTTTTCCCCATGAAGCAGCTGATGGGTTTGAACCATGTGCCTTTGTGTTGGCAACACAACTCCTTACCACTAAGCCATCAGAGCTCCCTAGCAGGATTAACTAAAAACCCAACCCACTACCTTTCAAGTCAAGTCCAGCTCAAAGCAGCCCTTTCAGACAGAGCAGAACTGACTCACAGAGCTCCTTGGATGGGTATCTTTATAAAAGCACACATTGCATTGGTCTGGAAAGTGGCTGGTGGGTTTGTATCTCCAACCTTTCAGTTCACTACTGAGTGCTTTAACCACTGCACTGCCAGGGCTCTGTGGCTTAAATAACCACCAGAAAGTTCCCATGCCACTGAGAGGGTTCCAGCTTGTGGCAACTGTTCACTGGCTTTGCCAAGCTGTAAATATTAACAGGAGTCGGCCTCATCCTTGTCCCGAGGACCAGATGCTCTTGATTTACTGAGATCCTATCGTAATGGTTACCAGGCAGCAACCTTTGCCTCCTCTGGTCCTTTTAAACATTTAGAATGTCTAGCTGACTCCCGATTTGCTTCCACACCTCGCTGCCATACTGGGAGACCAAGGACCTGCTCCTGTTATTATCATCAGCAACGCAGAACCGACTCATAGCTGACCCTCCAGCAGGTTATCAGAGGCTGTAAATCTCATGGGAGGAGAAGGCCCATTTTTCTCTTGCGTAGCAGGTGGTGGATTAGAACCACATGCCTTTGGGTAGGTAGTGCAACTCCTTGCCACTAGGCCACCAGAGCTCCGTGCAGTGGTATCACACCATCAGCCATCTGTGCCTCTTGTGACCATTCAGCTGCTAATAGGATGAAATTCACTTCTCAGAGCTCACCTATCTGCTTGCCTGCTTCCCCCGCTATTTCCCCACAGTCTGGCTGACTTAGCACTTGTGCGAAATTGTCTGAAATCAAATAGTGCAGATCGTATCATCTCTTTATGGCAACGACCTTCTTTTCTGACCCTCAAGTAATATAATACGTGTTCTAATGTTCCAATTAAAACAGGATCAAATCAGTGGGTTTTCCTTGTCATCGTATGGAAGTTTTTCTTACCTGGGCAGGTTTTGGTGCATTGGCTTCCTATTCACATAGCCCAGTTAAGGTTCGAGGCATTTGCACTTGCTCGATCCATATTTATGAGTACCTACTACACGGAAGGCACTGTCTCGGCAAGAAGAAATAAATGCACTGGCCTGTCTGCTTCTCAGAGTGGAGGGGAGTGACTGAGATCAGACACGATGCTTTGTGTTGGTGTTAGGTGCCACCCAGACACTTCTGACTCAGAGCAACCCTACACACCATGGACCGAGACACTGCCTGGCCTCGGGCCCCTCACAATCATGAGTGCATCTGAGCTCGCTGTTGCAGACAGTGTTGACCCATCTCGTTAAGTCTTCCTCTTTTTCACCAACCCTCTAACTTGGGGTCCTTTTCCAGGGCTGAACCCCTTCTGAAAACCATACACGATGCATCTGCTCAGCTCTGATGCCCTGGCTACGCCTCTGATGCTAAGGGGCACCACTGGAGCCACAGTGAACATAATTATGCCCACAAGGGCCCTGACATCTCACTTCTCTGATCTGTTAAGAGGTGAACAACTACCTAAAGTCATTCCAACGCAGGCAGCGCTTAAGCACTACACTTCAAAGGAGTATAAAGGAAAACACGTGAGCACAAGTGTTTTTTCCTTGAACTGGTAGGGGACATAGACCAACAGGGCCCTCCTAAAGGAGGTGGCATCTCCCCAGGACCTTCTGCAGGCTTTATATTTGTACCCAAGAGTTAGTCAGGCTTCTCCGAGATGCCTACTATTTTCTAGCTTACCTTGAAGGCCAAGCAAACGACAGGTTTTAGTTTGCTTGGCTCCACAGTCAACACTCTAGGCACTAGCACACAGGAAAATAAAGACATATTGTGATGGGAAAGTCTGCTGTTAGGGACCTCTTTAAAGTACTGAAGAGCAATGGTGTCACTATGGAGATTAAGGTGTGCCTGATACAGACCATGGTCTTTGCAATCACCTGTTATGCATCTGGGAGGTGAGAAGGAGAATCAATGCCTTTGAGCTGTGGTGTTGGAGAAGAGTATTGAATATGCCATGGCTTGCTAAGAGAACAAATAGGTTCATCCTGGAGAAGGTTAAACCGGGCTGCTCCTTGGAGGCAAGGATCCTGGGGCTTCGTCTGACATACTTTGGACATGTCGTAAGGAGGGTCCTTGGAGAGGGACGTCATGCTTGGGAGGGTGGAGGGACAGTACAGGAGGAGAAGACCCTCTGTGAGGTGGTTGATTCAGTGACTGGGGTAATAGGGGTGAGTGTATCAGAGACAGTGAGATGGGCACAGGACAGAGCAGAGTTTACGGCTGTTGTACATAGGGTTGCTATGAGTCACAAGCAACTTAATGACACATAACAAAAACAACAACAACCTTGATGGGGCCAGAAATTAACTTAAATGTTTTTATGAAAAGAACCTAGAAAGCTGACTTATTCTAAGTTTAAAGACTTCCTAATAAGGATGTCAGTCTTCTGCACACAGCACATGTCAACATTTAAAATCTCAGCCCTCAGATAGTCCTTGCAAGGACTTGGAATTCCTTCCAGCATTGTTGAGATCTTTTTTTCCATCCCCCAGAGAAAACAGAACATAGCAAGTGTTCTCTATATTTTAGGCATGTTGAAGAACAAAATATGATGCAACTAAAATGGGTAGATCAGCTGCCAAATATCTCTTTAAAGTACTAAAGGGCAAGGATGTCGCTTTAAAGACTAAGGTACACCGGACCCAAACCACTGGATTTTCACTTGCTTGACATGTATGTAAAAAATGGAAAAACAAAGAACTGATGCCTTGTAGTTTTAATGCTGGCAGTAAGTACGGACTATACTATGGACTGCCAAGATGAAGGGCAGCTAGCATGTTCCTTAGAAGCAGGCCCTGCAAACCAAGACTGCGTCTTGGAAAAGCAGAGGATCAACAAATGAGAGGAAAACCCCAAAGGAGATGGAATTGGGCTTTAGCAGAAGAGAGATTAAGGATGACCCAGGACAGGACAGGGTTTTGTTCTCTTGGACACAGAGTAGCTAAGAGTCTGAGAAGACTTGACGATAAACTAACAACTAACTGAAAACCTCTCGAAAGTACTGCTCTTCAAAAAGAATTCTACTAGGCACCTACAATGTGCAAAAGAGACACAAGAGTATATAACGTGAACAAACTTATGACATGAAGAAAAAAATGTTTAATAAGAGAAAATATTTAACTAGAATGACAGGTAACATGGAAAAGCACCACAGCAGTGGTTCAAAGAAGTGCTCCTTTGTACTGGAACCTCAGGCAAGTCTGCCTTCTAGCAAATAGGATTTGAACGAGAGCCTTAAGCTGTGGATAGATTTTAGGAGATGAAGGGAAGCATTCTAAGAAAGAACAGTGTGAGGTGAAAAGAATGAGACAAACTGAACAAAAGATTGCCTGCAGAGAATAAAGAAAGTTGAAGGACTTATGGGTAAAGGTCAAAGACTACAGCCTTCAGTATTATTACATCTCAACATAAGAAAAGAATCTACCAACTGGACCAATAAACAACATAAACAAAAGATCGAAATTGTCAATTATTTCACTTGGGTCTACCTTCAATACCCATGGGAGCAGCAGTGAAATATAATGGCATATTGGGAAAATTTGCTGCCAAATACCTCTTTAAAGTGCTACAGAGCAAGGATGTCAGTGTGAAGATTAAGGTGTGCCCGATGAACTCAGCCATGGTATTTTCAATCAGAATATTGAATGATTCAGGAAGCATCAAATGAAGATGAAAGGAATACACAGAATCACTATATCAAAAAGAGCTGGTTGACACAGAATTTCATGAAACAATATATGAGCAGGAGGCAATGTTGATGAAAGAGCAAGTTCAAGTTGGTTTGAAAAAATTGGCAAAAAATAAAGCCCCAGGAAAAGATGGAATACTAATTGACATATTTCAACAAACAGTTGCTGCCTTGGACGGGATCACCAGGCTGTGCCAAGAAATCTGGAGAACAGCTACCTGGCCAACTGACTTGAAGAAATCCATATTTATTCTCATAAAAAAAAGGTTATTTAATAGCATGTAGAAATAATAATAATTAAAAAAATCTCACTAACATCACACACAAGCATAATCTTGCTGACGATTATCCAAAAATGGTGGGAACAGTACCTTGACAAGAGAACAATCAGAAATACAAGGAGGGTTTAAAAGAGGCTTTGACACTATAGACATCAAATCCAATGTTAGATGGATCTTGGCTGAGAGCAGAGAATACCAGAAGGATGTCTGTGTTTCACTGACTATACAAAGGCATTTGACTGTGGATCACAACAAATAGTGGCTAACATTGAGAAAAATGGGAATCCCAGAACACCTTACTGTGCTCATGCATAACCTATACTTGGAACAGGAAGCAGTCATCATAACAGAGCAGGAAACAATGCATAGTTCAAAACCAGGAAAGGAGTAAGTCAGGGATGTGTCTTTTCTCCATACCTTTTCTATATATATGTGGAACAGATAATTTGGGAGGCTGGGCTTTATGAGTAGTGTGGCATAAGAATTGGAGGAAGACTCATCAACAACCTGTTATGCAGATGACACAACCTTGCTTGCCTAAAATGAGGACCTGAAGCAGATTGAAGCTCAACATTAAAAAGACAAAGATTCTTACCCTGGAGCCAATTGGTAGCACCATGATAGATGGAGAAGAGATTGTTAACAATTCCAGCCTGCTTGGTTCCACAGTCAACACTCTTGGCACCAGCAACAAGGAAATAAAAAGACGAATTGCACTGGGTTTATCTGCTGTCAGGGACCTCTCCTGAGTGCTGAAGAGCGAAGATGTCAGCCTAGAGATAAGGTGTGCCTGATCAGGACCATGGTCTTTGCAATTACTTCCTATGAATCATAGAGCTCGACAATGATTAAGTAAAATAGAAGAAGGATTGATGCTTTTGAGCTGTGGTGCTAGAGAAGAGTATTGAACATTCCATGGACTGCCAGGAGAACAAACAAGTTTGCCTTGGAGTAGAGGAAATCAAGTTGCTCCTTAGAAGGAAGGATTCTGAAACTTTGTCACGTATTTCAGGCATGCTGCTAGGAGGGTCTAATCCTTGGAGAAGGACATGCTCAGAAGGGTGGAGGGATAGCACAGGAGACAAAGACCCTGGATGAGATGGATTTACACAGTAATTAGGATAATGGGGTTTGGTGTGTTAGAGACAGTGAGACTGGCTCAGGATAGGGAAGGCTTCACAGCTATTGTGCACAGGGTCACTTTGAGTCTCAGGTGACTCGATGGCACATAACAATAACATATATCCTCAACTAGAGTGCTCCCTGGAGGCACGAGTACTGAAGCTTCATCTTATGTAGTTTGGGTATGTTGGTAGGGACAGGTTATTCCTTGGAGAGGGACATGATCCTTCAAAATGTTGAAGGATGGTGAAGGAGATACTCTACCAGATATTTTGACATAGGTCCTGAGTGTATCAGAGACTGTGAGGACGACACTGGATAGGACAGGTTTCAGATGTAGTTCACAGGATCGCTATGAGTCATGCTTGACACCACAGCACCTCATAACAGTAACATAATGCACATGAAAGTTGGACATTGAACAAGGAAGACTGAGGAGGAATCACTGCCTCTGAAGCGTGGTGGCGGCAAAGAAGACTGACTGTTTCAAAGAGCGCCAGAAGAACACACAGATCTGTCTTGGAGGAAGAGTAGCCAGCACGCTCCTGGGAAGTGAACACGGTGTGACACTGTCTTCACATGCTTTGAGTATACAATCAGGAGGTCCCTTGAGAAAGACATCACACTTGGGAAAGCAGAAGGTCAATGACAAAAAAGACTGTCAGTGAGACTGCACGGAAGAGCCCCCAGCATAGCTGACTGTGAAGGTGGCGTGGGACAGGTGGTATTCTGTTGTATGCGGGGTCAGTGAGTCTGGGCACACTGGATGGCACCTGACAACAGCGATGGAAAGAAAAGGGCAATCTTTGTTTAGGAAGCAGTGAAGGTTCTGTAAAATTGGGAAGATTCAGTCTGGCGCTTTCTCAAAAAGTTGAAACTAGAAATACCATTTGACCCAGCAATTCCACCACTGGGAATAGACCTTAAAGAAACCATAATTGCCACCCAAGCAGATATATGCACACCTATGTTAACGTAGCTTTGTTCACAATAGCAAAGTTGGAAACAACCCAAGTGCCCATCAACAAACGAATGGATAGAAAAGCTGTGGTATATTCACACAATGGAATATTATGCTGCATTGAAAAACAAG
>NW_006400001.1:115766-153393 GCF_000299155.1 Elephantulus edwardii
CACACACACACACACACAAAATAATAAAATAAAATTAAAAAAAATTTTTTTAAAAAAGTTGGGAATAGTTGCTGGTGATAATTGGGCACTGATTGCAGGTGATGATCGGCCAGTAAGATTAACATCATTGTTGCTCGATGCCTTCGAGTCGAGTATGAGTCCTAGCAACCCGATTCAACACGTCTGACCTCTCCCTATCCCTCACCATCCTCATGATGTCTCGTCATGCTCAAGCCTCTGTGGCGGTCACCAGGCCAATCTGTCTGCTGAGGGTCTTCCTCTCTTTCACAGATCCTCTGCTTTTCCCAGCGTGATGTCTCCCTCCAAGGACTGGGTCCTCCATGAAAACTGTTGCACCAGCATGCTGTTGTTAGATGCCTTCGAGTATGATGAAAAGTGACCCTGTGAACAACAGATCTGCCCCCTGTCCCACCCTGTGTCATCCTCACAATCTCAGGCACACTAGAGCCTGTTGTGGCAGTCACCGTGTCAATACATCTAGTTGAGGGGCTTCCTCTCCTTCGTCCATCCCTCCTCCTTTCCAAGCATCATGTCCTTCTCCAAGGGACAGCGTCTCCTAGTAATAGTTCTATTAAATATACTTTTAATGAAAGTATATTTCAAATGAAACAGAAGTGCCTTAAAATGAAGGAAACCCTATGATGATAATAACCATTTGCCTTCAGAATCCAGTTCTTCAGTAGTCATGATCTCTCAGAAGTGGGTTTCAGAAGCAGATACGGGTTCCCCCACTAGCTGAATCTGAAAGCAGAGTGTGCCTATGAAGTGGAATAAATGGAGGAAACAATTACCATTAATTCGTATGAGAACATTTGTGAGTGTTCCCAGACCCCCTAAATGACCCCATAAACAGAACACAAAACTGGAAATAAAAAATCCAGCGCCACAAACAGTTCAAAGTCATACTAGTGTGAGGCTGAGACGTGTGAGCTGTTCCAGGGGAATGCCTCACAAGACCACTCTCACTCAGGTTTCTGCTGCCTCTTTAAGAGCTCCCTGCAAACCAAAGCTGCATGCTTGTTTGCTTTTCAACTTTCTTCGTAATGCGAAAATCCAGTTAGCAAAAAGAGACAGCAAGGCTCTTCCATAAAAGTGAAAGACACTTAAAACAAGCAGGAGACACCAATACTTGAGATGTGACAGCTGCCAGGTGCAGAAGACACCATAGCATGTCCAGGCCTGGGTCAGAGAGAGAGGAAACCTTACAATTTATCCAATCACTTCCAAGTCCAGCCCTCCTATTACCATAGCAACCTATGTGGCAAATGAGGCAAGAGCATTTTCCGCCTGCTTCCTGAGGCCCGAGGCCGGCTGGTCCATGTAGAGTTCAGAGCCATGTTCAAAGCTCTCCCCTCAGTGCTATGAGGCTGCATTTGCAGATGGTCAACATCAGTCCTCCAGAGAAATCATCATCTGTTTCCATTCCTCACAGATGACAGAGGACACTGTCTGCAGGCACCTGTGTCTTAATGACTAAAACAAACTTGGCTATTCCTCAACTGCCATCGAGGATGACTCACAGTGACCCTATGAATGACCAATCTGCACACTGTCCTATGCTGCGCCATCCTCACAATTCCTGACACAAAAGAGCCCACTGAAACAGTCACTGTATCAATCCACTTGGTTGAGGGTCTTCCTCTCCTTCACAGACCCTCCACCCTTCCCAGCATCGTGTCCTTCTCCAAGGAAGGGGTAAATATGTGCCAACCTAAATGCACATGGTTCAAACCCACCAGCTGCTCTGTAAGAAAGGTGGGCATTCCTCTCCCCTGCCATCCACAGCCTCCGGCCTGCTGGAAGGTTAGCCATGAGTTGGTACTGACTTGACAGAAAATAAAAACAACTGCATTGATTAAAAGGCCCAAGACACCAGAGCGAGTTGTACTTCTCCATGTCTCATTTATTCAGCAAACACTTAAATGATTCTGTACACTGAAGACAATTACAAATGTACTTTACAATGAATATTTAACTGTAAGGTCATCGTAATGATAATGTTTTTAGCCTCATTCTGCTTTTGTGAAAAAGCTTCCCCATCATCTTCAGATGCAGTTGGAAAATAACTGCATGTCGTGCATTCCCATCCAAGAGGAGTTGAAAACCATCCTGTATTAATGTCACAGTTAACTTCAAATGTTCCCATCTCTCAGTCAGCAGACCTTTCTGGTCAATGTAAATGAAACCTCAAGTTTTCACTGCCATTTTCATCTGACATTTCCTGCAAAAGAAGACTAGACACCCATTTTCCAGAAAAGGAAATTTCTGGATTTCATAAAATGACATGACTGAAACGGAAGACAAAGGTGTGCAGAGGGTGTCAGTCAGCCAGGAGGGCCAGGACGTTCCCCAGGTCTGTGGAGACTGACGAAGGGTCCAAGCAGCAGCCAACGTGGCCCGCCGCTCGGGCTTAGCCAGGTGCGTGCCTCTGCAAGTGACCAGACTGAAGTGTCCACGGGTGGCCCTTGCAGGAAATGGCATCAAAGGCGGGATGATAAATCCCTGCTCTTCTCTAGCCACCGGACGTTTAAGAGCCAGGACACTGATGAGCACCTTGCCTCCTCTCCTTCCTCCTGGGCGCGGGCGGATGATTCACGCACTGTCCTTTAGCATTTGCCAATTTCATTTTCTTCCTTTTTCTTTGCTTCTCCTTCCTGACAGCTCTGAAAAACAAGGTGCTAAATTATTTTCCAGAATGAATACGGTGAATTATGTAATTATGTTGAGGCTTAATTAACTACCGAACCAAATAAGAAAAATAGAAGGAGGGAAAGAAGTTACTGTATTATAAGCGTAAATCCACAGAAGCTTAACCATAATAACAAGAAGATTGCCAGAAGGCTGACCAAGCAAAGTCCTGGAGAATAGAAATGGCTTCGAGAGACGGTTAGTACAGATTCAGAACCATCTATCCAGCACAAACGTGTCACAGAGGTAGAGTTGAGCCAATGTGTTAGGGATTTATTTTCCTCCTGCAGTATATCCATACCCAGCATTTCAATCTCAAAGTCCCTGAATTTCATGTTTTTAGAATGGCCCCAAACATTTGGCAGTTAGCAAAGGTAATAATGAAATAGTACAATGGGGGAAAAATGACGGTGCTCATTTTTAGATAAGCATATTTTATAAGGGGTTCATATTTTTTTTATCATCACTTTGAATATTTCCCTGCCAACTGATGTTAATTAAGAAATCAGAACTCAACATGGAATTCTGAACATGAAAGAACCCGAGGGAGCTTTCCGCCACTGAGGATGGTGCCCAGGGAGTGGGGCCCGGGCACTGAGAGCAGTCCAGAGAAGACTGGACCAAAAGCCCGTGCTGACAGATGCTGGGTCTGCTTGTTCATCCACCCTTTCCATGATTTAGCCCAATCCCATAGAAGATGTTCATGGAGTGTTGGCAGGACGCCTGCTCACTCCACAGGGCTAGGTGGACTCATTCTGATTTTTAAAAAACTCTTTTATTGCTATTTGAGTAAAGGTTTACAGGTAAAGTTGGTTGTCATCCTATAATCCATGCACACTAAGTTTCCTGACATCAACCACAACCTCCACATCGTAACTGCATCCTCCGACCGCCTCCCATTTCCAGCTTCCTCTCTGCCTTCTTTCCCATCTCTTCACTTCTCTTGGGTTTTGCCCCTGGGCACGCGCTGCCCTTTGTAGCGTGTCTGTCTGACTATTCTCAGACGTAAACTCCTGCCTGGTATTACTGATCACCCGATGTGTTGTTGCTGTTGTTAGGTACCACTGAGTTGACTACGGCTCCCAGCAACCTTGTGAACAATGGCTCTGAAACCTGCCCTACGCTGAGCCAGCCTCGCCGTCTCCCACACACTTGACCCCACTGCCACAGTCCCGGTGTCCGTCCATCACATCCAGGGCCTTCCTCTCTTGGGCCGCCCTTCTATGCGTCCAAGCATCACGTCCTTCTCCAAGGCTCCTCCAAACAACATGACCGCAGAATAGGCAACAGTTTATAAATCCTTGCTTTACAGATTTTAAAGGAGCCACATGGCTTCACTTTCTCCAGAATAAACCTGTCTGTTCTCTTGGGAGTCCATGGTATATTCAACACTCTCCTCCAGCACCACAATGCGAAGGCATTGATTCTTCTTCTGTTATCTTTAGTCACTGTCCAGCTCTCAGATACACTGTAAACAATTCAGAAGACCAAGGCCTGGATGGATCAGGTGCACTTTAGGTGCTCTCACAAACATGGACACATTTGCCCTGTGAACCACTTTCATTGTTCACAGGGTTTTTGAAGACCTGCTGTTCCAGAAGTGCATGGCCAATCCTTCTTCCCTGCCTGTGTTAATTTGGGAGCTCAGCTTTACTACAGTATCTGAGGCTCAGAAGGGCGGAGGGTCAGTGCAGCAGTGGAAGACCCTGGCTGAGATTGACCGACACAGTGACTGTGGCAATGAGGGCAGGTGTGTCACAGACAGGTTGGCTCAGGATAGGGCAGGATTCAGAGCCGTTTGTAGGGTCTCCATGAGGCGTAGTTGACTTGACGACACAAAACAACAGTGGACAACACTTAAATTTCAATTTTGTTCATTTGGTCCACAGTGGGAATAAAACAAAAAAAAAGGGCATAATCTTTATCTTGACAGAGCCAAAACAGACAGACATCACCCTCTTCTGCCTTCCCTTCACTTCTTTTAGCAAAGAAATGAAGACTATGAAAGTCTCTGATCACTCAGTGAGGAAGTGGCAGTGAGATTCATTCCAGAGCCTGTGCTCTTACGCTGGAGCCAGTAAACCACGGCCCACCCCAGCCACCGCCTCGTGCCAATTCTGACTCACAGAAGCCTGTGGGAGCAGAACCGTCCATGGAGTTTCTAGCCTGGAAACGTTTACAATAGCAGACTGCTACAGCTTTCACCCAACAGGCAGCTGGTCGGTTCGAAACAAGTACCTTTCGTTCAGCCACCAAATGCTTTATCCCACCATAAGTCACTCAGGTACGAAAAATGCCAAGGACATGGTAATAATTCATTAACTAGTCATGGACCTCTCCAGAGTGCTGAAGAGGAACGATGTCAGCCTGGATACAAAGGTGCACCTAATCCAGGCCACGGTCTTCTCAATTACTTGTTATGCTTCAGAGAGTTGGACAATGACTAAGGATGACAGAAGAATAGATGCCTTTGAGCTGTGGTGCTGGAGAAGAGTCTTGAACATACCGTGGACTGCCAAAAAACCAAACAGGTCTGTCTTGGAGAGGGCGAAACCAGTCTCTACTTGGAGGCTAGGATTTTGAAGCTCTGCCTCACTTACTTTGGGCACGTGGCCAGGTGAGATTGGTCCTTGGAGAAGGATATCATGCTTGGAAGGGTGGAGGGACTGCGCAGGAGAGGGAGACCCTGGATGAGATGGACTGATACAGTAACTGGGGCCCTGGCTGAGATGCATTGATACAGTAACTGGGGCGATGGGGGTTGGTGTGTCCATGGGGGTTGGTGTGTCAGAATTAGTGAGACTGGCTCCAGACAGGGAAGGGTTCAGGGCTTCTTTACATAAGGTTGCTATTTATCACAGGCGACTCAAAGACACGTACAATAACATACTATGAAAGGTTTGAAAGCAGGAATGGCATCCACTTCCTAAATAATTTGCCTCCAGAAACTCTGTGAACTTTGATAAATGTAGATAGCTGTAGAGGGGCTTCAGGCCTTGTGTTCAATGTCAGTTTGAGAACTAAGGTACATTTGATTCAGGCCATGGTCTTTTTTAGTCACTTGCCATACATCTGAGAGCTAGACAATGAATAAGGAAGACCGAAGAAGAATTCCTGTCTTTGAACTGTGGTGTTGGAAAAGAGTGCTGAAGATGCCCTGGATTGCCAAAAGAACGGGTCTGTCTTGGAGAGGGTGCAGTGAGAGTGCTCCTTGGAAGCAAAGATGAAGCTTTGTCTCACCTACTTTGGGCATGCTGCTAGGAAAGGTTATTCCTTGGAAAAGGCCATCATGCTTGGAGGTTGGAGGGATGGTGATGGAGAGGAAGACCCTCCACCAAGTGGACTGGCACAGTGACTGCTGCAATTGGCTTGATTGTGTCAGAGATTGTGAGGATGGCGCAGGACAGGACAGGGTTCAGGATGGCTGTTCATAGGGTCACTATGAATTGTACTCCACTCAACTCGATGGTCCCTAACAACAACAACAATTTTAGTGGTTCAACCCTACTCAATGGTACTTGGTTTTGCTTGACAAGCTTACAAAGTTCCCTATTTACACTTGGCACTACAGATGGGAATAGAAAAATAAAACCGTCATCTTTATACTTTTCTGCATGTTATGTAAATTTCCTCTTTGCTCTAGCCAATTTTTAAATGTAAGATAATTTCCTAGTAAATGATGATTTAGCAAATTTAATGAAGTATAGCATAATCTCTTGATGGCAGAGTCAACGAAGCTAGCACGCCTCTGCAAAAATATTGAAACTAATTTCTCTTTGGCTCATTCACGAATATGCAGGACCGAAAATGAACAAGATAACCAGATCTCACGAGGGGAAACTGAAATAGATGGAGAAGTTTTAAAAATACATTCATCCGAAATATGTATAAACAAAACTTTCTAGACATTAAATCTGTAAACTGTGGCGAATTGAACTGAATATAAATTAATTAACTGTTTTGCTTTTGCCTTAAATTTAAAGCCAGCTAGAGTCTTATTTATGTAACTGACAGAAAGAGCTTTGGCCACAAGGGGGAGCTAGCATCATTCCTGTTCACACCATAGAAAATGAGAATAAGGGAAAAAGAAATTCAAAGAGAACAGCTGTGAAAAAGCATGAGCTTTAAAAAAAAAAAAAAAGGAATGAGCTTTAAAAAACTAGGTTTTATACTATGGATACCTAAAAGAAAAAATCAAAAGCCCCTTCCACCCAGTCTCTGTCAGTTTATGGTGATCCTCCATCATGTTTCTGAGGCTGTAAGTATCTACTGGAGCTGACCACCTCATGTTGGTTTTGAACCACCGACCTTTCTACTAGTAGCTCAACCCACAGCCATTACCCCTCCAGAGCACCTTCTATACGCTTAAAAGACTTAGTCAAGTTATATTTACTAATTCAAAGAATAAAAGTAATTTTGCCTTGTCAATTTTATTATAAATTTTTTCTGAAGAAAATTGTCACCAAGGTAACCACTAGCAAGAGTGTAGCCTGGCACACTGACACCAGGACACAGAATGTAAATCTAAATAGTCTCTAATTTCTAACCTGGAAAATAAAACAGGTCATTTGGTTACTCTCTAACCCTGGAGAAAAGACACAGCAAACTTATTTTTGATGTCACACTGTGTGTTGTGATGTGGAACTGAAGTCCACAAATGGAGTTAAAATTTCTCATTAGCTGAATGTGACTGAATAGAGCTGGACAATGAGTAAGAATGACAGTATAAGAGATGCTGCCTGTGAATTGCAGCACTGGAGAACAGGGCTGAAGATACCATGGACTGCCAAACGAACAAAAGGAACAAATAGATTAAGTGTTGGAGAAGGTGCAGCCAGAGT
This sequence comes from Elephantulus edwardii, assembly GCF_000299155.1. Taxonomy (NCBI): domain Eukaryota; kingdom Metazoa; phylum Chordata; class Mammalia; order Macroscelidea; family Macroscelididae; genus Elephantulus; species Elephantulus edwardii. Next base: position 123,317 of record NW_006400001.1, read on the forward strand.
GCTCCTTGGAGGCAAAGATGATGAAGCCTGATCTCACATACTTAGGGAGTACTTCTGGGAGAAGTTATTCCTTGGAGAGAGACATCAGGCTTGGAAAGATGCGGGTACAGTAAAGGAGAGGGAGATCCTCAACCAGGACGGCTGACATAGTTACTGCAGCAACGGACTTGAGTGTGTCAGCTTGTGAGGATGGCACAGGACAGGGCAGGTGTCAGGTCTGTGTTGTTAATCAGTCATACTCAACTCAATGGCACCTAACAACAATAAGAAGCTGAAAGGAGGCAGAGAAAGGAGTAAGATTCCGCCAGCTGCTGCCAATCTTGGACCTTAGCTCACAGGACCCACTTATTGTGAATCTTTCGAGGCCTCCAACAAGTAAAAACGAAAACCAGAAATCTGAAGACGTAGACTTGAACCACTGACCAACACTAACTGTAGATTCGGATCCCCTTGCTCTAAAAGGAGGCTGTCAACACAGGTATGAGACGGTATCTCATCCAAACAACAATAGCAAAGTTCAACAGGCCAGCAAACAACAAATGCTGGTGAGATGGGAACGGTAAAATGGTGAAATGGTGTAGCCACTATGGAAGGCAATCTGGCGCTTTCTCCATAAGCTGGAAATAGAAATACCACTTGACCAAGCAATACCACTGCTGAGAATATATCCTAAAGAAACCAGAGCAATGATTCAAACAGATACACATATACCCATGTTGACTGCTGTGTTATTCACAACAGCAAAGAGATGGAAACAACTTATGCCCATCAACAAACAAGTAAACAGAAAAACTATGGTGCATTCATTCTGTGGAATAATACGCAACATTGAAAAACAGTGGATTTATAAAACATACAACCTGGGAGAGCCCGAAGGACACTAGGCTGAGTGAAACACCTCAGTCACAAAAGGACAAACAGTGAATAACACCAGTGTTATAAAACAGGCCAGACCTGCGGGATTGGGGAGAGAATGGGAAGAGCGGATAGATAATGAACACTGCATTAGATCAGATGAGGGGAAGAACTGTTGGAAAGGAATATATAATTAGGCATTATATGTATGACAACAATCTGGAACAAGAGTTGCACTGCGGGAAGGCCTGGGGGAGGGGCAAGAGGAGGAGGAAGAAAATGTGCAACAATGGAAAAAATGAAAACATTTTCGATGTTTTAAAAAAAAAAAAAAATGAAACCATTTCCTGGCTTCTGCACTGGAACTAGACAGGCTGTTGCGAGGCTTCCTCGGTGCCCTGCTGTCGACGAAGCGAGTTCACACGCTTCAAACAAACCTGTGAAGCTCACTACTGACTTTCTCAGACTTAGAAGCCTGCGCGACAGCCTCATCAGTTGATTTTTTAAAATTCCACTGCCACTCTGAGTTACTTAATGGAAATAATTATTTAAACTAGAATAAATGTGATGAAAAGTAAATGGGAGAGGCAATTTAAATAGGAGGTAGAGTTCAAGTGGCTGGGTCTTAATGTGAAAAAAATTTCCTAAGGAAGTAAAAATAAATCAAGAAGTAGAAAAGAATTTTAATGCAAACTTAAGATAAACTAATGAATCCTACACACCTAATACTAAGAGAGTTGGGTACTTCAATCATAACTCATATAACACAGCTCAGAAAGTTTTATCTTGATCTCAATGTTTGTGTACAATTAAATGTGAGTATATGGTAATAAAAACCCACTGTGAGGCCTTAGGGGAGAATCTCAGTCTTCTTATCAATAAAACAAGAACACAATCCTTATCAGCCTTTTAGTAAAAAAGAAAAAAAATCATTATAATCACTCAAATAACAGCAACGGTTTCCTTATCATGCTATTGCCACTGGTACATATTTTCTCTGACTTAAAATCAATACCAAATATAGAAAGAAACTGTAAAGAGAAATAAAGAATAATAACAAAAATTTCAAACATTAAAAACTTTCCTAGGGTCTGATTCAATTTCAAGAACTAAGATCATCTGACAGATGTCTTTGGAATTTCACGTTATATTCAGTCTTAGATGATTTCTCCTGCTTCCCCTGCCCCCACGGGCCTCAACCAGATCTGTTTCTAGAGGCCTGGCTTCATGAGTCCTCTAGTGAAGTCCCACAGTGAAGTGTAACCTCTCTTCCTCTTTACAGATGGGCATGTTGTTAGGTGGCATCAAATGGCACTCAGTGTCATCAAGTGATCCTATGCCCACCGACCTGAACCATGCCCTGTCCTGCGCCACCCCCACAAGCTCTGATGAGCTCAAGCCCGTGGTTAGTCACTGTGTCAGTCCATCTTGGGCTTTTTTCTTTCTCTGACTGGGAATAGGAGATAGAAAGTGAATGACTTCCTGCCTTACAATTTATAACTTTTCATGTCTTATCCTGTAAAAGGGAGCTAAATAGCTTAGTGGTTAAGGAGCTGCGCTGCCAACCTAAAGACACGCAGTTCTAATCCACCAGCTGCTCTGTGGGAGAAACATGGGCAATCTCTCATGAGATTTGCTGCCTCTGAATACTCGCTGGAAGGCTGGCTATGATTCAGTTCTGATTCGACAATATGTGACAACAACGACATCCTGTAAAACTGTGAATGTGTTGGCCTCATCTTCACACCCACCCCTCCTACCATCTATGCAAACAATCCATAATCTTTTAATATATGATTAGAGATTGTGACTTTAAAAATGTTGTTAATGTCTTTTCAACAAGAGTGAACTGACTCCTCTGTCAGTTTTTATGGCTTGTTCTGTCTGAGTCACTCAAGTCTAGTAAATAAAATAATTCAACTAACTTGTGTTCCCTCTTCGAAGAGATGTTGGGACAAGTGGTGCGCTTGTGGCCTAAAGCACCGCAGACGAAGCAGCCGTCTCCAGGCCCCTCGCAGGAATGATAGGGAACAGCACAGCGGTCACAAACACTACAGTGAATCCAGGCTGCAAGACAAAAAGGAGACTGTTCAAGGCATCACTCATCGTCACTCCCCATCTCACTAACTTAGAAGTTAAGAAAGCATGCGGAATGTTCACGTTGAGTATTGTGACTGATATATATATGTGCTTATTGTATGACACTGAGGTGGAACCCACTCATAGCTGACCCTCTGGCAGGTTTTCAGAGTAAAACACATCAGAGGAGACTGCCCCTTCTTTGCCAGTGGAGCAGCTGGTGGATCTGACCATTAGGCCGTACATATAGATAGAAATTATAGCAAGAGAGATTCCCTCAGCAGCTCTGATGGCCTAGTGGCAAAAAGCTATGTTGCAAATCCCAAAGGCACATAGTTCGAGGCCACCAGCTGCTCCGCAGGAGAAGGAAGGATGGGCAATTGCCTCCCATGTAATTAACTGTCTCTGAAAACCTGCCAGAGGGTCAGCTGTGGGTCGGGTCCAGATCAACTCTATGGTACACAACAACAAACAACAACATAAATTTATCTATCTCTGATACATATGAAATCAGTTAATAAAACAAGAGAAAGAGGTCAGAATCCCACATAATTCAGTGACCTTCTAGTTGCAGGCCGTTGAATTCAGCCACAGGCCAGTGAGCCGCCAGACCCTGACCCAATGGGGCTGTTGGTGTATCTGCTGTCAGGTGCTGTGGAGCTGGCTGCCACTCATACTGACGCTATGAACACAAACAGTGCCTGCTTCTGCGCCATCCTCACTGTCCTCGCTTTCTCTGAGCCCATCGGTACAGCACTGGGTCAGTCCATCACATCAAGGATTATCATCTTTTATCTCTGACCTTACCAAGCATGATGTCCCTCCCCAGGGACTGCTCCATCCTGTTATGTGCAAAGTATGTGGAGTGTCAACATCCTTGCCTGGAAGGATCATTCCAGTAGCACTTCTAAAACAGACTGGGTTTTCCTCTGGCAGTCCATGGTATATATTCAGTATTCTTCGCCAATACCCTAATTCAAAGCTATCAATTCTTCACTGACTGACTAGGTGGCTCTGTGAGAGAAAGATGGGTAATCCCTTCCTGTTGGATTTACAGCCTCTGAAAATCCACGGCAGGTCTGCTATGAGTTGGTTCCAATTAGACAGCAAGAGTTAGCATTTTTTAGTTCAATGTGGATCATAACAAATTATGGACAACATTTTTGAAGAACGAAGATTCCGGAACACTTACTTGTACTAATGCGGAATCTAAATACAGACCAAGAGACCCATAGTTGATACAAAACAAGGGGCTCACGGTTTACGATTAGGAAAGGTGTGTCGAGGTGTGACACTTTATTTGTTCAGTCTGTTTGTGGAGCAAACACTCTGAGAAGCTGGACTATAAGAAGAATTTGGCTTCAGGATTGGAGGAAGACTCATTAACAATCTATGATATGTAGTAACATAATCCTGCTTGCTAAAATCCAAGAAGACTTGAAGTACTTATTGATGATTAAAGACCATTGCCTCCAGTATGGATTACATTTTAGCATAAGGAAAACAAAAATTTTTCACAGATGGACCAATAGGTAACATCGTGATACATGGAGAAAAGCCTGAAGTTGTGAATGATTTTCCTGGGATCTGCAATCAGTGGGACATGGACAAATTACATCTTCGGGTGGGGGGTTTCAGTCGAGACCTATCTGGAGTCAACAATGACACAATGTTCCATGTAATCCAGTGAATCTGGCCTGAACTTCTGCAAGTTCACTGCTGATGTACGGCTGCAAATGTTTTTCCTCTATCTTCAGCAGAGTTTTACTTGTGTGTAGTATTACTTGATAATTTCTGCATTTGGTCGGGTCACTCTCCTTTGAAGGGGCACAAATGCAGACCTCTTTCAGTCAGCTGCCCATGTATCTGTTTTCCAAATTTCTTGGCACAGAAGAATACATGCTTCCAGCTTGATCTAAATTGGTATTCATCAAGTTCGGAATTTCTAGTATTTCACCAATGCCTCCAGAGCATGGAATCTTTCTTTAACACTACTGGTTCAACAGTATCAGCCCTTAATTACATGCACCCTCTTGTAATGGCTGAACATTGACCAATTCTTTTTGATGCAGTGCTTCTGTGTATTACTTCCATCATCTTTTCATGTTTCCTATGTCATTCATTATTTTGATCAACAGTGATTGCAACTTGAATTCCAATTCTCCCTTCAAGTCTTTCAACTTGAAAAACATAGAGCAGTGGTATTCCCTTTTGGTTTCACAGTTCCCTCTTTGTACATTTCACTATAACACCTGTCCTGTTTAAATTAACTCAATTTTTCATTGGCACAGAGTAAGAATCAACTCATAGCTGACCACCCAGCAGGTTTTCAGAGGCTGTAAATCACAGGGGAGGAGACTGCCCATCTTTCTCCTGCAGAACAGCTGGTGGACTCAAACTGCTTGCTTTTGGGTTGCCAGCACCATTCTTCACACATTAGCCCACTAGAGCTCCCCATCTGCTTAAATAAGGCAAATCATTTTCTCCACTGAAATAATCTAGCAGAATCACACCCCTCATCCCCAGAAAGGAGAGAACTGAGAGCACTCTGAGTGAAGGAGAACATGCAGAACTGTAAATCTTACAAACGAGTAAATGAAAGCAAGTCTCCTTTTCTAAGTACAATAAGGTAAAAATTGTGTAGGATGAAGAAAAACTCTAAAACATCTCAAAGACTCCCAAAGACCAAGTCTTGATACTTACAAGGCTTTACACACTTTTTGCAGAGAAAGCAATGATTCCATTTCCTGCCATCCTACAAAAACAATTTTTAAATTATGTTTAATCTGTCATTAAAAATCTGCTTCTACCATTAAAAATTAAAATGTCTTATTAAAATATATGTAAATTATTCATCCTTATTTCTCATTTTCCTGGGCTTCACAATTAAATACTTTGATTTAGTTTATGCATTTCTCCACTTAACTCATCAGTTTCCTTGCTTAAGCCTCAGGTTCCTTAACTACGAAACTAGGAGATTTCTCTCAAGGCGCATCAAAGTCCACGCTAGTTACAGCAAGCCAATCTGCATGGAAAAGACTCACCAGAAATTTCAAAAGAATGAATGATAACTATTGGGATCCATATTGTACATCTTACAATAAAAGTCAAATCTGATAAATGTATGTAATTCAGGCAGAGACTACGGATTACTGTTCGGTTAATCTGAAATCTGTGAACTAAAGCATATTGTGGAAAGTGTATATAAAACATATTTGTGGAGATAACAAGTATAGGCAGTTTCTAACTTGGGTAGGGTTTCACTGCAAGGAAGTCATAAATGAAATATATATTTTTTGTTTCCATTATTATTGCTCTAGCCCATTATATGGAATTGTTTTGAACAGTAATTCGTAACATGAACATCTGCAAGTGAACACATGAGAACAACAACATCAGCAAATTACGTGCTTCAGTGCTGTTTGGAGGCTGGGTTATTAACACTAAGAGTAACCAAAACAGGTAGTTGGTAAGATAGGGACTGTTACTGTTATGTGCCATCCAGTTGGAATTGACCCACAGTGGACCCTCCAGCAGATTTTCAGAGCTTGCAAACTGCATGAGAGGAGACTGTCAATGCCTCAGGTGGGGCAGCTAGAGTGGATGTGAACTGCCTGCCTTTGGGTTGGCAGCACAACACCTTACTCTCTAGGCCACCAGAGCTCCCTTAGTCAGGGATTACATATATTATAAAACAGAAACTGATAAAAGCTCAACAAGTCAAGAAACAGACTCTCATGAGGTCCCCAGACACCATTCCATGGGCTCCTTCACAACCCCAGAATTTCTTCTTCACTAAGTAACACCTAGCTGAGTTTTTGTGGTAATACCTAGCTTTTCCTTTTACGGCCTACATGGGCATCTATGTGGTGTCAAGGGTTTATTGTTCAAAATTCCTTTTCTAGCCACTGAGTTTGACTTTGCCACATGGAGGGGCAAAGAGAACATGTTAATCTATCAACTAACTGGTCAGACTTGGTTTACCTATGTAAGATTATGTCTAATCTCACCTTTAAATTGGGTGGATTCTGCAGCAGCATATGTATTTCAGGAACAGAGATTCCTGAACCACAGCAAAGAACCAGAGGCCTAAAGTGAGACAGAAGTGACCTGAGTTCTGCTACCCATGGAGCCAGAGGCAGAGGCTTTCACACAAGCTCTCTGGAGGACTGAGGGAACTCTGTAACACTGACCTTAACCTTAAGGCTGAAAGTCAAAGGGCCTGTCACGCTTGAGAAGCTATCTGGGCTGAGGGATTATTCCTGCTGAATTGGGCCTGTTAACTTCCCTTATAAACTCTGTAATCATGCTATGTTTCTGTGACGTCTGTGTAGCTACTATAATGGAATTCTGATCCAGTAGGGCAGTAGGACTGGTGCTAGAATTAGTAGGAAGAGGTGCAGGAGTGTTTGGGGCGGGGGGGGGGGCTATACCTGATCTTTTGGGTATTAGTTTTGTGTTGTGGATGTTACTGATGCGGGCAGGTACTCATTGTGGAATTAGCAGAAGTCAGATTCAGCTGTCCTCTTGCTGCCTTCACATTGCCCTTGTTCTTAGTACAATCCTTAAATTCTATTATTTTTGTTCTATCCATTTTGAACATTATATAATATAGATGTAATCTATAGAAATGAAGTATGTGGACAATTTCTAAGCTAACTGAAAGAATATGTCAATCCATGTGCTACACAGGTAAATTATATTACTGTAATATGATTACACAAGAAGAAGAAATATACTTTCTAGCAGTTACTTAAATATAATCTTTTCTTTGGGAAATGATTTGTGCCAGTGTGGCAAATTAAGCTTCACATGCCCTTTCTACCCAGATGTAGTTAAAAAGAAAACAAACTTCAGTTTCTTAAGCAATAGAGGTATGTTCCTTGTCTGGAGTTCCTGGGTGGCAAAACTGTCACTCACTTGACTAGGTGGCAAGTTGGTGGTTCAAACCTACCCCCTGGTGACTCAGAAGAAAGGCCTGGCAATCTGGTGCCAAAAGGTTCCAGGCTTGAAAATTCTACGGAACACAGTTCTCTGCACATAGGAGGTGCCATGGGTAGAAAGTGACTTGATGACAACTGGTTTGTCCTTTTGTATTGCTTTGTCTCCTCAGCCTTCTCTCTTGTGTACAAAGCAGGGAGTAACTGTACCTAATTCGTATGACTGTTGTGAGCATGAAATGAGTCAATTCATACAGAAGCTTCTGGAAAGGTTCTACACATAGACTTGCATAATATATGCTGTTATTACTCAATGCCTTACATGAAACACACAAGTGTAATTTTATACACACACACACGTGCATATACAAATTGAGCACTCATTCAGTGACTTATCTGAAACACTCACACATTTTAACAGTCACACACTACTATAAAAAAATGAACTCAAAGAACTAAAGATGATGAAGGCAATTATGTGTTTTCAAAAAGCCTACTGACCTCTATAACTATATATTTAAAGTAGAACTAAACAATGAATACACATACTGATGCAAATTAAAGTATTAACAAAGATAGCTGCAAACAAATGAAATTAGTAAGTTCAAAGAAAACTATAAGCACATATTCTAGAAGAATGCCGTACCTTGGATGTGCAAGAATTACAGTGTTCACAGTGTCGATTCTCTAAAGAAACACAGCGCTGGCACAAAGGGCAAAATCTAGAATAAAGAAACAAATGCCAAGACATCACTGAGAGGAACAGAGCAGATCCAAGTTTATAAGACATCTATCAGAAAAACTGGATATAATCTAAACACAACTCAATACAACACTGTGGGCCAAACTGAAAATTAATCAATGACATACATGAGTGAACAATAAGCATTAAAGGCATCTTCTTTTTAAAGAGGTGTTTTCTTTTTGGAAAAACAATATTATTATTTTTAGTTTTGCTCACTAGTTTACACCTTGTTCAGCAATTCTTGCACCAGCTGCCCAGCGATATCGCTTACATCCTCCACAAAGCGTGCGCGTTCTTACTATTTCCCTTGCTGCATGTTCTGTTTTTTCAGTGATTCATTCTATTCAAGCCCCACTGTGATCTTACCTGTACCCTTCTTCGGTTGGAAGGATTATTTTACTAGGTGGAATGTTTGTGAAAATCCGCACAGGAGACTGTCGACGACCTGTCTTTCCATGTTTATACTGTGCATGGTTTTCATAATCTACCTAGAGATTTTCCAGGAGTGCGAGAAAGACAAAAATTTACTCAAATTAGTCAATATTCATTAAGATCCTGTAGCCAAGAAATGAACATATGGATAGCAAGGTACAGGCTAAGTCAAAGCATTTAATATGAAAATTTTTACTACCAAGGTTCACTTATTATTTGTTGTCACTTGTTGTTGAGTTGACCACTACTCATAGCCCTGAACCCTGCTCTATACTGAATCAGTATTACTGTCTCTGACATGTCTACCTTCATTATCTGTTATTCTGTCAATCCATCTCATCCAGGATCTTCCTCTCCTATGCTGTCCCTCCACCATTCCAAGCACGATGTCCTTTTCCAAGGATTGGCCCTTCCTGGTAACATGCCTAAAGTATGTGAGTTGGAGCTTCAAAATCCTTGCCTCCAAGAAACAGATTGGCTTCACCCTCTCCAAGTGAGACATGTTATTTCTCTTGTCAGTCCATTGCATATCTGATACTCCTCTCCAGCACCACAACTCAAATGCATCAGTTATTTTTTTCTGTCATCTCTGGTCACTGTCCAGCTCTCTGACAAATAACAAATAATTGCAAAGACCATGGCCTGGATCAGGCACACCTTGGTCTCCAGACTAACACTGTTGCTCTTTAGCACTCTGGAGAGGTCCCTGACAGCAGATTTTCCTAATGCAATTCATCTTTTGATTTGACTGCTGATGCCAAGTGTTTTGATTATGGACCCAAGCAAGCCAAAATTATAAACAATCTAAATCTCTACCTAGCACAATGCTGCCAATTGGCCCAGTGGTGAGAATCTTCATTTTCTTGATATTGAACTTCAAACTATACTGCAGACTACAGTCCTTGACCTTCTGCAATAAATGCTTCAGGTTCTCCTCAGTTTTGGCAAGCAACGTTGTGTCATCAGCATAACGCAAGTTGTTGATGAGTCTTCCTCTAATCCTGATGTCACATTCCTCTTCATAAAGTCCAGCTTCCCAAGTGATCTGTTCCACATATAGACTAAAAAGGTATGGAGACAGGACACATCCCTGACACAGTCTTTTTTCCTGATTTTGAATCATGCAGTGTTTCCTTGCTCTGTTATGATGGCTGTTTCCTGGTCCAAGTATAAGTTTTGCATGAGCCACAATCATGTGTTCTGGAATTCCTGTTCTTGTTAAAGTTAGGAACAATTTGTTGTGATCCACACAGACAAATGCTTTCGTACAATCAAAGAAACACAAATAGGATGGTACTCTCTGCTTTCAGCCAAGATCCATTTGACCTTTGTGATGAGATCCCTAGTGCCATGGTCTTTTCTACACCTGGCTGATGTTTCTGGTAGTTCTCTGTTAATGCACTGTCTCGGTCTTTTTTGGATGATCTTCCGCAGGATTTTTGCTTGCATGTAGTATTAGTGATATTGCTCAGTATCTTCCACACTGTCAGATCACCTGTTTTCAGAAAGGGAATAAATAGTCACTTGGGCAGGTAGTTGTACCTCCTGGCATGGTCTGGTGAGCACATCGAAATACGTCAATTGGTATGCCATTAATTCCTGGGGACTTCTCGCCAACACTTGCTGTTGTGTACCGTAGAGTCAGTGGGTTTTCAGAAGCAGTTAATGACATGGGAGGAGACTGCCCATCCTTCTCCTGCGAAGCAGCTGATGGCCTTGAACTGCTTGCCTTTGGGATTGTAGTGCAGCTTCTTCATCAGAAAAGCACAAGGATGGAGACTCATACTCAGTCATTAAGGTAACCAGTTGGCACCAACAGTTTGCAGTCATTCACTAACCTAAAGACTATCAGTGTTAATCCAGCTACCCGTACCAAGGAAGAAAAGCCTGGAGACCTCCCTCCTTCCATTACAATTACCACCAAGAAAACCCCACAGAACAGGCTGCTCTGAAACACACGGGGTGCAATTGAGTGGGAACAGATTCAACAGCAACAGCTTTACTTTTGGGGGCATTAAAGGAAGCTTCAATAAACTGGTTCATTTTTATGGAAAATAATGGGAATAACTAAAATTTACAGTTTAACAAATTGGGGGAGGACTAAGAGGATCAGATAGCTATTTTATGGCTGAAAGGGTGTCATGTGGAATAAAAATTAGGCTTATCCTTTATTGCTGCAGAGAGCAGAACTAGAACCAATGGCTAGAAGTTAATGGGGAACATATTTTATCTCAATGTGAGAAAATTTTCTAACGATTAGGGCTATTAAATAAATTGAGCTGCCTGGTAAGGCTGCCGCACTCTGCCCACGGCAGGCATTGGAGTGAGACCAGAGGACTGCTCGTCCTGATTGAAGACTTTCACACTGGGAAGTTAGCCTAGGCTACCTTTGTATTTCTTGGTATCTTTAGAATTCTAGGGCTATTTGTTAGATGTACGGAGGCCTGGCACTGTCTGTAGGGAACAATGCTGCTAACACAAAGACTACATCTCTCCATGGTTGGAATCTATCAGCTGCTCCTCGGGAGAAAGATGGGAAATCTCCTTCTGTGCAAATTACAGCCTTGAAAACCCTCTGGAGGGTCAGCTATGAGTTGGCTATGACCTGATGGCAATGTGGCAATGTGTTGAGATAAGGAACCCTGGCAGCACAGCAGTTAAGATTCACCTGCTAATCAAAAGGTTGGTAGTTTAAATCCACCAACTGCTCCAGCAGACAGATGTGGCAGACAGCTTCCACAAAGATTACAGGCTTAGTACCTCATGGTGCAAGGCAGGACCAGTCCTTGGACAGGGACGTCATGCTTGGGAGGGTGGAGGGACAGTGCAGGAGGGGAAGACTCTTGATGAGATATACTGACTCAGTGACTAGGGTAATGGCAGTAGGTGTGTCAGAGGCAGTAAGATTGGCACAGGATAAAGGAGGGTTTAGGACTGTTGTATACAGGATTGCTATGCACAGGTGACTTGATGGCACATAACAACTACAACCTCAAAGGGGCAGTCCCACTCTGCCCTCTAGGGTCACTGTTGTTGTGAACGGTTATGTTGGAGCCAACCCACAGCTGACCTTTCAGCAGGTTTTCAGAGACAGTTAATCACATGTTAAGAGCCTGCTCATCTTTCTGCCAAGTGCAGCTGGTGGATTTGAATCACATGCCTTTGGGTATGCAGCACAGCTTCTAACCGTTAAGCCACCAGAGCTCCCTCGTTGGAATCAACTCAGTGACAGTAGATTTGTTTGGGGGCATTAAAGATTAATATGCAAAACCAGATTTGACTTCAAAATAATCTCAAAATAGTATCTTAAGTAGCTTTCTTTTAAAATGATTTAGATTCACAATTTTCCCTAACACACTTTTCTATGTACTAAGTAACTGTTTCTTTATTAAATTCTGCTAAGATGTTTTCAGCATTTATGAGTGTCAAAGAAAAAAACACCTTTGCGAGAGAATCTTACAAAGCTTTTCAGATGTGGGAAAAGAATATTTTAGAAAGATGTCTAGTCTATAGAATAGTCCTCACAATATTATAGCAGATGGAACAGTGAGAGGAAAAAAAAATCCAAAACACAATTACTTTGCGGTTACCCAAGGAGTCAGCGAATGTATGTGTCAGAAGGTGGTTGATTGCTTGATTTCGCATAACTTAATTGAGATTATTATTATTTTTAAATGTGGGTTTGTTGTGCTAATTAACTATAAACATATGGTATGTAAAATGCACGCTTCCAGGGTAAATTAATGTACCTCGAACATGCATCCGTATTTCAGGGCTTTATCCACACAAATGAACCTCCTGTGGAAGTACTATAAAGCAAACACAATTCTGCAAATTGCCTATCACTGGTGGTGAAGCTGACACACCATTTGCCCGTCATTATCCCTGACATTTCACTCACATTGATGATGAGAGGCATTTTCAAATAGGAAATTTCTCCCGTGGAACTGATTAATGTGATGAAGTACTGTATAGAAATGAGGGAAAACATCAAATCTCTGCAATTCATAACTTTTAATTTTATCTATATACAAATGCCTTCCGCGACACGAGGCTGAAGCGTTCCAGTCAACAAACATTTTTTTTGCACCTACTATGTTCTAGGTGTGTTGCCAAGAAAAAGAGATTAAGTCAGACAGAACACTTGCATTTCCGTCCTCCCGAAGGACTGGGTTGTATTTCATTTACGTGGACTCAAAGAGGTCCCAAGTGCATGGTTTAGCTCCGCCAACCAATTTCTGCCACAGCAATAAAATCTTTCCATTGAATTCCCCATGTCACGCACCTTATTTAACATCGCTCTCTCCTCCTATAAGGGCCTTGGTGGCATAACAGTTACGCTCTCAGCTGCTAACTAAGGGTTGGCAGTTTGAACGTACCAGCTGCTCTGCAAAGGGAAAGCGCAGCAGTCTGCCTTGTAAAGATGGCAGCCTTGGAAACCCCCTAAGACAGTGCCACTCTGTCCTATAGGGTCTCGGTGGGTTGGAATCAAACTGACAACAGCGGATTTTGGTTTGCTATAGAATAATCTTTCTTTTCACTCCAAATCTGTTAAATGGTTTATTCTCATTTTGAATTTTAAGAATTAAAAGAATTAGAAGAATGGAAAGAATTAAGAGTTTTAAGAATTAAAGTTGCTATCTACAATATGGATTGAGGCTCAATGTCAAGAAGACAAAGATTCTCACCACTGGACCAATTGGCAGCATCAGGATGGATGGTGAAGAGATTGAGATTGTTCACAGCTTTAGTTTGCTTGGCTCCACAGTCAACACTCTTGGCACCAGCAGCCAGGAAATTAAAAGGTGCATTGCCATGGGAAAGTCTGCTGTTAGGGACCTCTCCAAAGTACTGAAGAGCAATGGTGTCTCTCTGGAGACTAAGGTGCGTCTGATACAGGCCATGGTCTTCGCAATCACTTGTTATGCATCAGAGAGTTGGACAATGACCAAGGAGGATAGAAGAACTGATGCCTTTGAGCTGTGGTGCTGGAGAAGAGTACTGAGAATACCATGGACTGCTAGGAAAACAAACAGATTTGTCCTGGAAAGGGTTAAACTGGGTGGCTCCTTGGAGGCAAGGATTCTGAGGCTCCGTCTAACATACTTTGGACATGTTGTGAGGAGAGACCGGTCCTTAGAGGGACATCATGCTTGGGAGGGTGGAGGGACAGCGCAGGAGAGGAAAGCCCTCTATGAGGTGGACTGATTCAGTGACTGGGATAATTGGGATGGGAGTGTCAGAGACAGTGCGATTGGCACAGAACAGAGCGGAGTTTAGGGCTGTTGTACATAGGGTTGCTATGAGTTGCAAGTGACTCGACGGCACATAACAACAACACAACATCTTAACATTTCCCAATATTTCTGTAAGTGAAACGTAAGCCAGAAAAAACATGAAAGTTCTTATGCAAACTGATGTGAAAAAAGAGAGAGAGAACAAACAAAAGTAAATAGCTCTCCTCTTGGTCATGCAAGCCAATTATGTATTAAGTAGAACTGAGAAATGACAACTGTTGGAGAGACAGTGTTGGTTGGGAGAGCTCCTTGTGCAGATATGGTAGGAACGAGTCTGCACCCTGGCAGACATCACTAATCAATCACACACCTCATTGCCAGTGAGCCTGGTACTCTCCACCAGTCCTCCACAAAGTCACTACCAACTGGTCAGGCGTGGCACTAGACATGAAACTCATCTGCCATCCCTGTTCTGGTTCAATTGTTTTATTCTGTAAGTAAGGAAACCGAGCTAGGAAGAGAAAAGAACTTCTCTCAAAACTAACCAGGCTCTAAAAGACAGCCCTATGATTCAAGCTTCTGCCTCCAAATCAGAATTCTGCATTATCACACCCTTCCTTTCTAATCTGCCTTGGTTTTCCAGGGCTTTGATGACTATTTTTATTCCGTACTCATCAACTGCTTTATCACTCAAGTGTCTACATAATTTATATTTTATGACGATTTGAAGCATTTCCTCTCTTCTCTCACCTGAGAAGGATTTTGAAGTGAGGGATCTGGTGATTATGTTTTTTCGTGGCATTGTGGTTCAGGGGCTTATAATCACCTCAGGCAGTGGCAGGAGGCAACCTAATCAAGGGCTCCGTGAGATCAGTGACGAGGGAGAGGGGTCCTGACAGTTTTTCATTTGATGAAGAAGTCTAAGGTAAAAGGACAAAAGGCACCACACCACAAAATGAGGTTTAAGTAGGATACTGAATTGTATAAATTCTACAGTATAATAAAATGCGGACCCTGAACATGGTCCTCATGACTAAAATTTCCAAAAGTCCTTTCCTAGCAACACAGGCTGCAGAACAAATGAGAACTGGTCATTTTACTTAACTTCTCTGAACATCTAATTTATCCTCCATCTGCCTTCTTTTGCCTCCTTGTCATTTCCAGCTCTTGTCCAGCCTTCTTCTGTGGATGGGGATTCAGTGGTTCTCTGAGGGTCTTTGGGTCATGAAGTTTTGCAGTCTCCGTACAATGATAGTAGCACTGACAATGCCAATAGCCACAACTTTGATGACTGCTAAGCCTTTCCATGCATTTTCTCATGTGGTTGTTATGTGCCATCAAGTCACCTGCGGCTCATAGCAGTCCGTGTTATACTCTTGTGGAGCACCACAGCTCAAAGGCATAGTTCCCCTTCTAACATCCCTAGTTATTATCCAGATTTCTGATTGTGAAGACCATGGCCTGAGTCAGGCACACCTTAGTCTCCAATAAAGCCACTGACATCGTTGCTCTTCAGTACTCTGGAGAGTTCCCTGATAGCAGACGTTCCTAATGCATATATGTATTGTATATACATGTAAAATATATATAATAATATACACACACATACATATCTTCCTAGGACTCACCATCTGATGTTGACTAAGTAGCTTTATTTTGCTATAGACTGAGTGAGTGCTCTGTTATCTACTTTTTAACACACTCAGTATTAAAGACATTTGGAAACAACTGGACTAAAGTATGTACGACATGATTTTAGGATTTACTATAGCACGCAGTATTTTCATTTACTGAGAAATGATGAGGAGTCTTATAAGAAGATTTGCTTAAGCAGAATATCTATTCCCAACCATGTCAGAAAGCCGAACATTTACTATACTATACCTGGTAATCGAGCATACAGAAGTTTGGGAAAAACTGGCAAATTCGAGATTCAAAAAAATAGGGGAAAATCCAGAAAATCGGTAGTTCTCTGCAACTGTCACCTGGTGGATTCCCAAGAAAGACAAAAACGGGAAGGGGATCAGAAACTGGCGGTAAATCCAAAATAAAACAGCCAACTATAATTGAAGAAACTTCTGGTATCAGCATAAATGGCAGTGATACAATAAACTTCCATCTCATACAATGAAACAGATTCTATCCCCACATGGTTACCCTGGTGGGAAATGGGCTGCCTGGCCAGTCCCACACCGTGTGGAAGTCTAAACATTTATTCAAGTCTCCAGAACAATAATTAAAGGGCAAGAAAGGCTGAGTGTCAGGGCAAACATGCTGACTTCTCAGCCTACACGGTCACTGCCTCCAAGCCCACCCTTTCACTGTCACCAACACCCCCTGCAGCACTGACAAGCTTCAGGAACTAGTATGCAGGGGGAACAGGCAGTACTCAGTGGCCAAGGTCATTATCTGAAGCAGAAGTGGTAACATTGGCCCAAGTTGAGTGACCTTCACCGGCAGGCTAGCTCTAGCACAGAATGGAACATGTGACAGGTGGACAGTGTTATCTTCAACTAGCAGGCACCTCCGTACAAAATGTCCACAATGGGGCACAGGACTGCATCCGCCCTGACAGCCAGGACACAGAGGCTTTGGGTCTAAGTCCCACTTCTGCCACATCTCACGACTCTGGTTTCCAGGGATGAATTAATTTTAGGAAATGTGAAGGATTATTAAAAACAATCTTACCAAAATGAATTTTTCTTTGCAGCAGGGCATCCTAGATCTTTTATTTATAAAGCACTCAGAATAGCCAATGTACTATGCTAGATACGTTCTATAATATTGTCTCCTTAAAATGGTCCTTAGTTAAGATACTAAGGAGCTCATTTTATAAATGGGAAAATGGAAGTCACAGATGTTCATATGCTCAGGTCACACTGGTCAGTGGCAGGACTGGAATGCAAAACCACAAAGTGCTTTCTTCCTGCTTCAACAACAGATTGAATCCACTCTGATGACTGGACTTTAGAAAAAGTAAGTGACACACTTCTGAACATGAGTGAGGTTTCTGTGTTGCATTCCATTCCCAGAACACACGGCTTCCATGGGGTTCTTAGAGAAGACTGAGCACCTAACACTCATAAAGCATCAATGTGGGAGAAATTAACACATGACTGTGCTGACCAGGCATTTTATAAACACTCTAAAATCTTTAAACTGAAGACTAACAGGCCTTGAGTCACCACACTCCTCAGTCAGGCTACTGGACCTCGGCCCTCCAATCCCAATCTTGACACAGTCTAGCGGCTGAGCCAGAGTCTGGGAGCCCTCCTAAGAATCTAGACTTCGTAACGCCCCCTATGCCCATGAACTAACCTTTTACCTACATGCTATTTAAAAATACAACACTGGGGTACCCCCAAGTGTAACGTGGTAATGAAATGTGCCACATCACCAAATAAGCCTGTTTGGAAAAGGTCTGCCCTCAAGATCAGCGCTGATTCACAGGCTCTGCTAATACTTGACAGGAAGTGGGATGCAAGTTTATCTCGCAGTAAGTCCTAAGTTACGTACCTTGGTTTTGACCTTCTTTCCACAGAGCAATTAACTTCTTAAATGTAACAGCCAGAGGTTCAACCAGGCCACCAAATGGAGGATCTGTCACCATAATGACCCCGTCGCCTTTATCTTCCTGCAAAAATGCCCTGCACTCTTCAAGGGCTGCCTAGAATGAATGAGAATTCATTTTCAATCACCAAAACTTCTGTTTATAAAACCTACAGACTCACATCTGGAGATATTTAGTGACTAATTTACCTAAGCTCATTGATGTCAAATTGATTGATTTATGATGACCCCACATCAGGTCTCCACAGCTATACATTTTAACAGGAAAAGGGATAAACCATTTGGTTAGGAGCTCAACACCTTACCTGTTAGGCCACCAGAGGTCCCTAGTGATTGATTCAACAACTCTACTCATTGCCACTGAGTTGGAACCAAAGCATAGCTTCCCTTCAGCAGATTTTCAGAAGCTTTAAGTCACACGAGAGGACACTTTGCCTATCTTCTCCCACAGAGCAGCTGGTAGATCTGAACTGCTTGTCTTTGGGCTGACAGCACCACTTCTTACCCACCAAACCACCAAAGCTCTCTAGTGAGCAGATAGTAAATCTCTACTGAAAAACTTGGCTCATGGAGTAGGTAAGAAATGGAAGACTTTAACAAAAGTTAACAGAAAAAAAAATCAATTAAAAATAATTTAAAAAAAACAAACAAAAGAATTCAGGGAGAAAAAAAGGAATGGAAGATACTAAAAACATTAAAACACTGATTTTCTGTGTACCACTCTATATATTCTCTATCAGGGCTGTCAAGAAAACAAATAGGTCTGACTTGGAGAGGGTGAAACCAAGTCTCTCCTTGGAGGTTAGGATTTTGAAGCTCTGTCTCACTTACTTTGGGCACGTGGCCAGGAGAGATAGACTCTGGATGAGATGGACTGATACAGTGACTGGGGCAATGGGTGTTGGTGTGTCAGAATTAGTGAGACTGGCTTAGGATAGAGCAGGGTTCGGAGCTGCTGTACATAGGGTCGCTATACATTGTAGACAACTCAATGGTACATAACAAACATACTATGACATGTTTGGAAGCAAAAGCGACATCCACTTCCTAAATAACATGCCTCCAGAAACTCTGTGAACCTTGATAAATGTCAATAGTTGTAGAGGGGTTTCAGGCCTTTTGTTCATGGGGTCTCTATGAGACGTGCTTGACTCGAAGGCAATCAACAACAACAACAAACAGGGCTACCCCCATCCCCTGCCTGCCAGTCTGCCCTGCTGTGGTGGCTTGCATATTACTGTGATGCTGGAAGGGTCAGCTATGAGTCAGTTCCAAGTCGACAGTCAAAAGAAGCAAGAGCTTTGCGTTGTCAGCAAGTCGTCCCTGCCTTTTCCCAGTCCACCTGACCACTCAATCTTCATGTGGCTGCCTGTGAAATGCCCACAGAGCTCACCCCTCTCCTCCGTGCCCCACTTCCCTGGTCCTGGCTGAGCGAAGGGAGCCTCAGCATCTCTTGTCAAGTGATTTTCCACTCGCTGCATTCCTTCACTCTCAGCTAATCAGTTCTGAAATTCTAGTGATTATCACCCACACAAGCTTTTTGGGAAATGGTGAAAGACATCTAATTCTAACTACTGTTTATGTCAATATCCCATTTTAATGGCTATCATGGCTGAGGCATAGAGCTCTCCAAGCTGAACTGACTCAAACGAAAGGAATACATCATTGCCTATACTTACTAATGAAGAAGATTCCTTTTCAATCCCAACCAACAACTGAGAACTTGTTTTCAAATCCTGAATGCTGGCTTTTTTAAGTCTTGCTAAAAACCTTGTTTCATTTTATCACTAGCTAATATGTCAAAGCACAATATATACTTAGAGCATAATCCACAATTCTAAAAAATAAAATTTTTACACACACACACTTCAAGAAGTGTTCTTGGTTATTTCAAAGTAGTGTTGGTCAACTTTCTGGCAGATGTGATGGCTTTTTTTTCCATATTTCTGACAAAGAGCTCAAACTATAAGTAGCACCTCACTTACATTGTTTACTTACAGTGACATTATCAGCCTTAGATGGAAAGCAGCATTTTTTTAACCCACCTTTCCATTTCTTCACAGATGGCTGCTGTTTTGTGCCATCAAGCTGAGTACTACTCATAGCAACCCATGAACAACAGATCTGAACTGTCCTATCCTGTGCCTCCTCACAATCTCTGACACACTCGAGCTCACTGCTGCAGTCACTGTGTGACTCCAGCTGGTTGAGGGTATTCTTCTCTTTCACTGTCTGTCCACCTTTCCACGCATGACGTACCTCTGCAAGCAATAACCCTGCCTAGTAACATGCTCAAAGTATGTGACATGAAGCTTCACAATCCTTTATTCCAAGGAGCACCGTGGCTGCACCTTCTCCAAGACATATCTATTTGTTCTTTTGGCAGTCCATGGGATATTCAGTACTCTTCTCCAATGCCACAGCTCAAAGGCATTAATTCTTCTTCTGTTATCCTTATTCACTGTCCAGCTCTCAGATGCATAGCAAATGACTGAATAGACCATGGCCTGAATCAGGCAAAACTTAGTTCTCAAAAAAAATAACATCACTTCTCCTCAATAATTTGGAGAGGTCCCTGATGGCAGACTTTTCCAGTGCAATACATCTCCTGATCTCCTTTACAGATCAGTAAGTTATTAATCTTAAATTTCAAGTGAGCTATATGGATAATTCCAAAGCCATAAATCTTAAGTGGGATATGGTATTTATCAGAGGGACACTTAACAATTAACTTGTTATGTGCCATCAAGTCACCTGTGACCCATTAACGGCCCTATTTACAGCAGCTCTAAACTCTGCCCTGTCTTGAGCCAGTCTCACTAATTCCGACACACCAATCACCAATGATCCAGTTACTGTATCAATTCATCTCATTGGAGGCTTTCCTCTCCTGCGCTGTCCCCCCACTCTTTCCAACATGATGTCCTTCTCCAAGGACAGGTCTCTCCTGGTCATGTGCCCACAGTATGTGAGACAGAGCTTCAAACAATTAACTATAGAATAAATTTTTCTTTATAGTACGATAAGTCTACAAAGGAGTAGCTGGGTGGTATAATGGTTAAGCACCTGACTACTTAAAAAATGGTTGCCAGTTCATACCTGCCCAGAGACACCTCAAAAGCAAGGCCTGGTGATCTGCTCCTGGAAGATCATATCCAACAAAACCCCTACAGAACAGTTCTACTCTGACACATGCCATGAGGCAGGGTCGAGTCAATGGCAACTAGCAAGTCTACAAGAGATAAACTTGTCTGAGGGTGGGAGCAGGCTGAAGGAAGTGATGCCTGAACAGAGCTCTGGACAGGAAGTTCAAATCCACAGGACAATTAGACAGTAAAAGGCAAAAGGAAGAACAGAGGCAGAAGGAAACGAGATACAGTCAGTTCAGGATGCTCTGAACAGACACAGGAAAGGGAAGCTGGGAACAGAGAGGATGGAGAGAAAGCAAGAGCTGAGATCACATAGAGCTGCACAGGCCTGCAGAGAGATGCAGGTCTTCATCCCCTCTGCAGTGGGAAGTCATAATCACTCCCAGGGATTCAAGAAACGAGGTGAATGAAGAAAAATGAGCATCAGGAAAGAACGGGACAGTCTCAATTTCATGTCTGAGAAATTGAAAGAAATAGCAAAAGGGCTGAATTTGCTTTTCCAATGATGGCCAAAGAAATCTTACCTTTCCATCAAAGAAATGATGATTAAACATGTTATAATGGCAAAAGCTATCTTCAATGTAAAACTGCGAATACCTGTAAGAGAAGTGTTTTTCATTACTAAATTGCCCAGTCACAGCTTTGCATTAATTAAGTACAAAGTGAACTGAAAACTATGAAATCGTACCTTTAGTAAAATGAATTTAACCTTTGTTTAGTTTCTTAAAGACTGTTGTGAAAATCTAAGAGACTCTTCAACAGTGAATAGGTAACAATTTTATTTTCCCAAGTTCAATAAGCAAGAGTCAAAACTCTATGATACTTGAAAAAAATCCCCAAAAAACTACATGATACTTACACATAAAATGTACATGTTCTAAGGATCAGACGATTACTGACACATTTTATGCAATTTAAGCAAGTTGGCAACTGAAATGCACCTTTCACAGTTAATAATTTTATTTTATTTTTATTATTTTGTGTGTATACCGTCAAATCGGATCTGACTGGTACAAGAGGAGATTGCTCCTCCTTCTCCAGCAGAGCATCTGGTGGATTCAAACTGCACACCTCTGCAAATGCAGTGCAGCTTCTTGCCATTAGGCCACCAGAGCTCCTTACGCAGTTAATAAAGTTAAGACTGAATCCACCTTTCTGCTAAAGAGCTGTTAATTTTTTTCTTCTGTAGTTAAAAACACAAAAGGGCAGTCCTCACCAAGTTTTTGTAAATAATGCAGATTAGCTTATGAAGGCTGTCAACACACAAGAAAAAAAGAGCACGTGCATTTCAGACTTACTGGATCAGTGCTAGCACGAAGAGAGGCTTCCGCACTGTATATGAGAGTCGAGAATAGGGGCACTGGGCTTGTGTGTAAAATACGGCAGAAAGGTGACCTTTAATTCCATTTTAAAGTTGTGGCAGGAGTCTAGAGTCCATATCGGGAGTTTTAAAAGCTGCCTTTCCAAGTGGCAGTCCTTAACACCTATAGGTGTGCTGACTTTGACTTGGGCCATTCAGCACCAAGGACAAAATTCCTTTTCTCTGATCTTTTGGCCAATGCATGCTATTTGAATCTACTCCGAAAGGGTCTTTTTCATCAGTCAAACAGATGCGTAACTACAGATTAGGTAAAATTAGACAGTTTGTCCATGAAGGGTCCTCAGACAGCACTGATGACATTCTTCTTCTAACATATGATAACCATAGTCAAGTTCTGATAAACTATACTTAGGGCCATTCATGTTTTTTATTTTTTTTACAATCTTATTGTTGGTAGCATGCATGACACCTATCATGGGCTATCGTTTCCTGATGCTGTCATCTGCTGGTGTTCACTTGTAGATGTTCAGCTTTATGATTTACTATTTAAAACACTGTTGTATAGATTTTATTTTCTAAAGTGAACCAAGGGCTCAGCTACTTGAGAAGGTGGACTCAAATGCTGATCATGTCATTAAGTTTGACAAGCAATCCAGAAACAGTGAGATGTTAACCAAGAAGAAAGAAGGGGTCCGTACAGGCTACTAACACCACATTCTGAGGAGCAAGGCATTCTCATTCCTAAGAAAAACTGCAATAATCCAGAACCTTCCATGAGCAGAGTTATTACTGTAACTCACAGAATGTACCCAACTCTTCATCATTAAAGTAAATTTTCATGATTTGTGCATTTTAAAAATGTTTGTATGTACTAAAAGTTAGTTTGGATTCACCATCGCAAGAAAATGGAAATGGCCCAAATGTCCAACCATAACTCAACAGAATGAGAAATGATGGTACAGTCACACGATGGAATACTACACAGCATGCAGTTGTAATTTTTTAAATCACTACCTAACTTGGGAGTGACTGGAGAGTACTATGCTGAGTGAATTAACTCAGTTCCATAAGGACAAATACTGTATAAGACCACTATTGTAGAATGTGTATTAGGATCCAAGGTGGGGGTGAGCAGAGGGGTGAGAACGGGCAGGGGGGAGGGGTGGGTGGTTAATTATAGGGTCGCACAATTTGATGGGTGGAGGGAGGGGTGGGTAAAGGAAATGGAATGACTTGGTGTGAAAAACAATGTATACAAACTTTGTAAGTAAACCAGTATAAAATAAAAATTTTCTTTATATAATAAAACAACATAAGTTAGGGCCTATTAATACTATAAAATGCCATCAACCAAAAAAATGAGTCTTCTAAAAACCACAATGTTGTTGCTGTGTGAGATGGAACTGACTCATAGCTGACAGTGGTTTTTCAGAGGCTGTAAACTGCATGTGGGAGACTGCCCATCCTTCTCCCTTAGAGCAGCTAGTGGATTTGAACCACCTGGTTCTTGTTTGGCAGTACAACCTCTTACCACTGGACCACCAGGGTTAAAAAACAGTTTAGCTCCGAACAAGTCTAGAAGTACTAATCCATAGCTTGAACATATTTCCAAACACAATGAAAAGCTACAACCAGGAGAAAACAACATAGATGAATGAAATAATTTAAGAATCAAATCCTTATCCATGTCAAAAAACTACCCCACAAGGTAAAAAGGAAACTCACAAGCTGGGAAAAAATATTTGGGAATGACTTATCTGATAAAGAACTCATATCCAGAATTTATAGCATACTCCAGCATCTCATCAAGGAAAAAAAGTAAACCCAATTGCCATGAATAGATAATTCACCAAAGAAGACATTCAGACGGCAAACAAACACATGAAGAAATGTTCAAAATCCATGGCTATCAAAACAACTATGAGATGGTATTTCACCCCAGCAACAATAACAATGTTCAACAGGGAAGCAAACAACAAATGCTGGTGAGATTGTGGAAAGACTAGAACCCTTACCCGTTGTTGGTGGGAGAGTAAAATGGTGCACCCATTACGGACGGAGATCTGGTGCTTTCTCAAAAAGTTGGAAAAAGAAAATTACCATTTAACTCAGCAATTCTATCACTGGGAAGACACCCTAAAGAAACCTGATCTGGACTCAAACAGACGTATTGCAGACCCATGTTTATTGCTGCATTATTCACAATAAAAGCAGAGATGGAAGCAACCCAAGTGAACATCAACAAATAAATGGATAGAAAAACTATGGTACATTCACACAATGGAATATTATGCAGTTTTGGGGTTCTTTTTAATTTTTTTTTATTATGCAGTTTTTAAAATCAAAGAACTCATACAGCATTACACAACCTAGGTGAGCCTGGAAGACATTACACTGAGTGAAATACCTCAGTCATAAGAGGAAAAATAACACATGACACCACTGTTATAGAATAATGATATGTGAGGTTGAGGAGAAAATAGGAAAAAAATGGATAGTTAATGAACACTGCACTGGAGCACATGCGTGGAAGGACTGTCTGAAAGGAATAAATGATTGCTGGCTGTGTGTATTGTAGAGTCAGAACCGATCCAGAGTTAACCCTCCGGTGGGTTTTCAGAGAGAGTTAACCACAGGGGAGGAGACCGCCCATCCTGGTCCAACGGAGCAGCTAGTGGGTGGCCTCGAATCACATGCCTCTGGGGTGTAGTGCAGCTACTCTAGGTCCCCAGAGATCCTTAATAAATGATTAGATATTCTAATTATGACATCTGGAACACGAGGTGCATTGCAAAGTGGACTGGGGGAGGGGGAAGGAGGGAAATGTGAAAAAAAAACGAATGAACAAAAAAATAAAATCAAACAAAACAATAGTTTAGCTTAATAAGAAAAGAGTATCCGTCTTGAGCATTATGCTCTTTTAAGATTTATCTACAAAGAGGACAATTCACAACAGTAAGACAGGAACTTGAGGGGCAACTGCTGTTGCACAACCAGTAAGTTGGAAATGATTTCTAGCTGACCCTCCAGTGGGGTTTCAGAGGGACTGAATGAATGCTCCCTTTAGGGGACAGCACATCTGTTAACAGAGGAGGGATAACTCAATAAAGGAAGGTAAGAATGACTGTAACTCCAAGAATAGAATCAATGTGAGTGAATTATAGGTATAAAAACTGGAGACTTGACGGTTTTTATTTTTCCTGGTCTACAGATAATCTAAATTAATAAAAGATGCTTGCCACCATTTTTCCGCATTTCAAATGATGTCCAGTTATAACTATCTATGCTCCTCTACTGTTCATGGGGTTTTCAGAGGCCTATTATTTAACAAGTGGATGGCCAATCTTTGTTTTGGATAGTCTGGGACCTCTCCAAATTATTGAGGAGCAATGATGTCAGTTTAAGGACTAAGGTGTGTCTGAGTGAGACCACAGTTTTTTCTGATCACTTGCTATGCATCTGAAAGCTGGACAATGAATAAGAACGACAGAAGAATTGACCCCTTTGAGCTGTGGTGCTGGAGAAAAGCACTGAACATCGCACGGATGGCCAAGAGAACAAAGAAATAGGTCTTGGAGGAAGTGCAGGCAGAGTGGTTCTTGGAGGCAAAGATGACAAAGCTCTGCCTCACACACTTCAAGCATTTTGCTAGGAGAGGCTGTTCCTTGGAGAGTAACATGTTGATTAGAAAGGCAGACTGACACAGTGACTGCTGCAATGGGCTCTAGTGTGTCAGATGGCACAGGAAAGGTCAGAGTTCAGATCTAATGTCCACTGGGTTGCTACGGGTCATACTCAACTCAATGGCACCTAACAACAATGGACAGTCCTAAGGACAAAAACAAATTATGAAAAATAAACAAGCAAGCAAAAACTCACAAAATCCACAATGAGTTTTTGAAAGTATCAAAAGCCTAGCACCAATTCCTAGAAATTCTGATTCAACAGATCAGGATTAGCTTCTGGCATCAGCACTCTCCAAGACAGTGAAGTCTGAATAAGGTCAGCTGATTATACCAGCAGCCACTTCCTGGCTGGGACACCGGACTACAGTTATGCAGGTGAAATGTGGAAACTCAGCGAAGAGTACAGGAAACCTCTGAACTATTTGTGGCAGCTGTATGTGAATCTACAAAAAAGTTATTCTTTAGAAAAAGGTTCTGCAGTACTCTCTTTGGCAGAACTTATACTAAAATTGGAATGATAGAGAGAAGCCCCTCTACAAGGAGGACAGGCAAATAAGTCTGTGAAGGGTTCTCTATTTTTCAACATTGATGTTAGTGAGTGCATCACTTGGAAGAAACAGCACATTAAGACAAATAGAGACCACAGGATATACTAAGTTTTGCTGCTGCTGTTAGATGTGACTGAGTCAAGTACGACTTATAGTGATTCTGTGAACAACAGATCTGAACCCTGTCCTGTCCCGTGCCATCCTCACACTTCCTGACACACTATAGCCTACTGCAGCAGTCACTGTGTCAACCCACCTGATTAAGGGTGGCCCTCTCCTCATCTGTCCCCTCACCTCCCCAAGTGTGATGTCTTTCTCTAAGGAATAACCTCTCCTAGCCACATGCCCAAAGTGTGTGAGATGAAGCTACACTGTCTTTGCCTCCAAGGAGCACTCTGGCTGCACCTTCTCCAAAACTACAAAGTTTTAGGCCAATAGAATCAGGGAGGAAAAGGAACTGACCACCAAGTTCAGAGGTTGCCCACTCCATCCATTTCTATCTACTTCGGAGTCCAGTCAAAAATAAAGTTCAAAGATTAACAAATAATAAGCTCATAGACTAAGCAAAAAATCCCACACCAAACCTTTCCACACTCTCCACGTGATTCTAATGAACAAGTGGGACTGAGAATCACTGAAAGAAACACCTTCCAATAAAAAGAGGCCCCCAAAACTCTACAAAACAAACACAGGACCAGCTTCAGGAAGAAAGAGTTGCAAAAGTTTTGCCAATCTGCCACACTAAGGTTAAAATTTACATTTTCTTATTTGCAAGACTAAACTTTCTCTATTCTTTAACTTTCTGTCTGTATGTTTTGCCTTTGATACACAGTAGTCTCAATGTGCTTCCTGCAAATTTTAATACAGAAGAATATTATCAATAGGACTCTGAACATCAATAATTCTTTGTAAACAACATGTAAATCTTCCAGAGAATTCATAACCTAGTGAAAAGACTGAAGCAAAAATCAAAGACAACTTTAATAACACATCTTGAAATCTTAATAGTGATGCTTCTTTGCTTCCATTACCCACAATTATCCATTACCACCTATGACTGTTCCACCTTTTATGGTTACTTTTTAATATAAAGAGAGCTCTGGTGGCCTAGTGGGTATGGAGTTGCACTGCCAACCCAAAGGCAGGGGGTTCAGATCCACCAGCTGTTCAGCTCTCTGCAATTTACAGCCTCTGAAAATCCCTGGAGGGTCAGCTACCAAGTTGGTTCTGACCCAAGTGCACATAGTGTAACATAACAATATTAAATACAGTTAACGAGTGTGGTTTATCCTTTTCCGAGTACACTGTGGTTAAGAGCTGGTCTGGTTGGAAACTTCCGTATTAGTTGTGTAAGAGTCTTGGACATACCACGGACTGTCAAGAAAACAAACAGGTCTGTCTTGGAATAGGTGAAACCAAGTCTCTCCTTGGAGACTAGGATTCGGAAGCTCCACCTCACTTAACTTTGGGCATGTGGCCAGGAGGGACCGATCCTTGGAGAAGGACATCATGCTCGGAAGGGTGGATGGACGGTGCAGGAAAGAGAGACCCAGATTGATACAGTAACTGGGGAGATGTGGGTTGGTGTGTTGGAATTTGTGTGACTGGCTCAGGACAGGGCAGGCTTCAGAGCTGCTGTACACAGGGTCACTATGCATCGCAGGTGACTCAACCAATAACATTCTATGACAGGTTTGGAAGCAGCAGTGGCATCCACTTCCTAAACAACATGTCTCCGGAAACTCTATGAACTTTGATAAATGTTGATGGTTATAGAGGAGCTTCAGGCCTTTTGTTCACAGGGTCGCTATGAGTTGTGCTCGACTTGAAGGTAATCAACAACAACCCCACCGCCCCTTTAATAAATTACTTAACCTAAGAGTCAGTTTCTTCACCTGAGTGAAATGGGGATAGTAACTGTTTCCGTACAGGAATTGGCAATGAGGAAGGACAGAGTCCAAGAGCTTTCTATCACAAGAGTTAAGTAAAATGCAGGCCTGCAGGATGAACGGCATTGTCCTCCCCTCTGCCCTAGCAGCTGCTGAAACCACACATCCTGATGAGCAGTATTATCTATGTCACTAATCAGAGTCTGTCTTGGGGCATCCTGTCTTATCCGAAGAAGTGTCAGCCGACTGCATGGGCAGAAAGCACAGCAGAGGGCTGAGCAGCTCTGAACACAGGGCAGGACTGGAACCAGAGAACACTGCTGTAGCACATGCAGCCCACCTCATAGTAAGTGATGGCTCTTAATGCAGAAGCCTCTGACAGCAGACTAGAGGCCTCTGACAGCAGACTGCATGTTGACGGACTAGATGTGTGTGCTTTCAATGATCATAACCTCACCTACTCAAGCCCGTTTCCGGGATCTCCGCACTATCTGTCAAGAACAAGCATGCAAGCCCTGCTCATCTAGATCCCCTTCTAGACCCACAATTCTACTCAAGGAGCAGTGGTTCTGCTTCCAGCATCTCTTTGTCTCCTTTCATGAAGTTTTTCCTTCTTTTTTTTATAAATGCTCTCTTTATGGGAAAGAAAATTCTGGTCTTCTGCTTGGCCATTCTTGCTGGTGGGAGAAAGCTTTCTGACCCTCTGAAAGGCTGAGAGCCACACCAGCAAGAGTAAGAATAAGTGAGGTCATTTCAAGCCCTTAATACGGTGCCAGATACTCAAATGTCCGGCATCATTCTCAGTATCAACCATCAGTGTCTTATCACCTCATACAAGGGAAGAGTATTTGTTCAACCCAAATTTCTTTTCCTATAATCTACTCACACTTCCTCTCTGTTATTTTATGAAGTTAACAGAACAGCTGTTCCCATTCTCTGTGCCACATCCCTCACAATCATTTCAGGCACAGGGCACATCTGCTAGATTTCATACAACATAAATTTGTACTGCAGAAATGAACAAGAGGTTCAGCTAACTGGAAAATGTTAAAACTGTACATTTTAACCTAGCGAACACTCTAAAAACTGTAGAAAGAGCAATTACTGTTAATAAGTAAGTACATCTTCTCATTTATCTAAATGCCAAATAAATGATAAAACAAAAATCCTTTTTTGTTTTTAATTCCAGGAACACCACGGGTCAATCATCGTATGCGTTTCCTCCCTTCTGTACTGTTCTGTGCACATGAACAAAGGGGGGAAATGGGGGGGGGGAGCTCTGGTAGCCTAGTGGTAAGGAATTCCACTGCCAACCCAAAGGTAAGTGGTTTGAATCCACCAGCTGCTCTGCAGGAGAGAGATGGGTCATCTTCTCCCGTGCGATTTACTGCCTCTGAAAAGCTGCTAAGAGGGTCAGCTATGAGCCGGTTCCGACACCATGGCACCTAACAAGTTTTCAATAAACGCTGTTGTGTGGATTCCAATTCATGGGCTCATCCTCTGAGTTTTCAAGGCTGTAAATCTTTTTTTTTCCTTTTTTTTTTTAATTTAGGTTGTTTATTTTTCATTTCAATGAACATCTACAGAGATTTTGGGATTCCATTCATTCATTGTTGCACCCTTTTC
>NW_006400001.1:153493-174212 GCF_000299155.1 Elephantulus edwardii
CCCTCATTGGTACACAATCCCCCCCTGCACCTCCCCAAACCCCACCCCCTAGCCCCAAATATAATCCACTCTACAACCCTCATTGCAGGAGCGTCTACCTAGCCCCCTCCCTCAGGGCTGTTAATAGGTTCAACCTGCCGACCTTGTGGTTAGCAGCTCAGCACTTAACCCATCACGAGGGCTCCTACCATTTATCACTCTTTCATCCTGTTCTTTCTCACTGCTTCATGAAGCCACTTCATGACGACAGCCATTTTTAAGAGCTGAAAAAACTCATTTTTGAATTGCATAAAATTCAGCACAGCACATCTTTCCAAATCATTTCAGGCAGCAAAGAGTGTGCAGGCCTGGGGACACGGTACGGGGGAAGGCTAAGATTGCATTTCTCCAAGTTTCCACCAAATACAAACAAGGGAGCCTAATTATTCACATTTTAAATGATGAAAAATCGCTCAACATTGCCCTCTTAAAATGACACTGGCCACAATGTATTATTCTCTCCACTGAATAAGGCAAACAAAACTAATCAGGAAGGCATGCACTTGAAAACTGCTCAGAAGGACATTCATTTAATCTGGCCATTCATTCTGTTTCAGTGAGAGCCGGTAGCAAACGCGAAGTCTGCTCTGTGCACAGGAAATGCAATCAAGAGCTGAATAAGACGCCTTCGTGAGATGAACCTAAGAGAGGCAGCTAGCTTGCCGAGTGGAGTTGCACATCTTTCATGTTAAAATTAGAACATATAGAAATCATCTTAGCAAATGTTAACTTCCTATCTTTTTCCACCAGAAAAGGATATTTATAGCACATCTACACGCAGCACAAGGCAGCCAGCTCCCTGCAGCCTCAGGCCTTCTGCAGGGCAGCAGCAAACCAAAGGCAAAATGGCAAAAGCAGTTATTCACTGCCACTCTGCACTACTCAGAGGCATGTTACCCTAGTCGTGGCCTCGGTAGGAAACTGGAGCCAACCACACACTATATCCACAGGCGCTCAACCGAGTTCACCGCAGCGACTGCCGCTGCTGGGTGCCACTGTCTATGGATTCCAACTCCTACTTTAGTGGTACAGGAGAAATGCCGTACAGGACTTTCTTGACTGTAATCTTCATGGAAGCAGACTGCCAAATCCTTCAAAGTGCTAATCTTTCCATTAGATACCAACACTTAACTGTGGAGCCACCAGAGCTCCCTGGGGCTGCTGCTTCAACAAAGCAGTTCTCTACTATCAACATTTACAGAAATCAGGCGGTAACAGACTGCCAAGCCAACCCAGCCAGGGTGTCCACAAAAGAATACCATCACCCACTTGGTTTGCATTACACAGAGCGGTGTATAGCCATGAAGAAAAAAAAATACATCTAATATGTTCTCTTATTTATAAAATAATAAAATAATGGTTCTTTATAAAAAGGAAACCAAGAAGCTTGTGATTTCGGCAGATTCTTTGAAACAGAACCTGATTTTCTTTTTGGCCAGTTCTTATCTGAATTCATTAAAGAGCCATAGTGGCACAGTGGGGAAGCACTCAGCTGCCGTCTGAGAAGTCCAAAGTTAAAGCCCACCAACTATATAGGAGGAAGATGTGGTAGTCTGCTCCTGTAAGGATTTCAAAGAAAAATAACACAAAAAACCAAACAATCTGGTCTAGTAGTCAGTAGATTCTTCACAGGACATAACAGAGGTGCCCACAGAGTTTTCTGGGCTGTCAAGCTTTTCCAAAAACTGTTCGATTCTCCTCCTGCAGAGCAGCTGATGGGGTTCAAACCAGTGCCCTTCATTCTGCAGCCGCTGCTTTAACCGCTGTGTCACCAGAGCGCCCCTCTGTACAGATCATGGTCATTGTGTACCTTCGCGTCAGAAGCGACTCACAGTACAGCTCTGGGAATCCCATGGAGCACTTCTGTCCTATCCCACAGGACTGCAGTGTGCTCAACTCAACTCAGCAGCATTGGTCTTCTGTTTAATTAATCCACCACATTTAGCTCAAGAAAAGCTGCATTAGTGAGATAAGAATCACTACACTGCACAACTTGTAATAAGAACTTGACTTTGGGTAATAAAACATCATGCCATTTCCACAGAAGGGAAAAAAATGTCCAAGCAGGAATCTTGAGAGTTGCTGATGAGGGATAGATAGGATTTCGGTAACACCGGCTGGACCTCTGAGGTTCTGTGTGCATGCCCAGAACCAACATGCTTACCTCCTTAGTTAAACGTCTACTTCCAGGGAGGGCCCCGTTCGTGTGGCTGGCTGGGCACTGACTGTGAAGGAATCAGCGCCTGTCTCGCCAGGCACCAGGCCGCCCTCGCTGCTCTGTGGAGGGCACATGAACCAGCAAGGCCAAGCAGAGGACTTCCTGGAGACTGCAGCTCAAGCCTTCCCAAGGGGTGGTCAAGCTCTGACTAATAACGAAAAGGCCACTGCCCACTAATGGCCCCAGCAGCATACAGGAAGCCATCTATGGAACCATCCAACACATAAACTGAGATGAAGGGAGAGGGAGAGCGAGAGGGAAAGATGGACACTTCGGAACACTGGACGAGGAACTGGACTGAAAAGGCCATGCTATGCCCTTGTTGAAGTTGGTAGTTGCATGGTGACTCTTAGCGGCCTCATGCTTTACACAAGCACCATAGCCAGTCCTGGGTCAGCTTCACATCTGAGTTCATTGGTGTGGCTAATAAGTCAAAGCATCTCAATGCATGAAGCCTCCGCTCTCTACATCCTCTCCAGTGATGCGGGTTTTCCATTGTCCTGACAATAGGATGTTGGTCTGATTTTTATGAAGAGAGAACATATTTCATTTCCTAAATTCTCTGTAATAACAACTCATGATATTGGCCAGAGACTGTATTGAACCTAAATAATAAAAGAGCAGAAAGCCTGATTCCTTCAAGAATGTAAGACAGACACTAATAACACAGTGTATCAGTGGGAGAAAGAACCAAGTTTTGTCCTTAGTTTCTGGTTTCAAAAATAGTCAGAGCAATCAATGTGCTTTTGTTTTATAAACACCCAGGCACTGGTTAAGTACATGCAAATCAACTGGGAGCATCCTAGGTCTTGGAAAGGGATGGGTCATGACTGTGCCCTCCACCCTCTGAGGTCTGACATATGCCACATGTGCTGTGGGGTATGAAGGGAGCTCCAGGGTCTGCTCAGCCATGGTGCCACCGAGCAGGAAGTGGAGCAGAAGCTCGGCTACCTAAGTAAACCCACGGGGCCTTAAAGGTGCTCGCAGACTCGCAGAGGGCAGGCCCCCTTCCTGAGTCCCACACCTATGATGCCAAGTAGAGGAAGTGTGGAGGAGTTCTCTGTCTCCACTGGGTCAGCTTCTACAAGTCAGGAGGGGACAAGCATGTTGCATGACTGTCCCCTTCCAGTCACATATCTATGGCACAAAACGGTACAGGTAGTTTTCTAGCTCACACCAGGAAGCTCTGAGCCAAAGGGGACTGCTGGCCTGCTGTCTGCTTCTTTTTGTAAGTAATGGCCTAGGGATAAGAAGCTGCGTCGCAATCCATAAGGCAAGCAGTTCAAATGTACTATCTGCTCCAAAGGAGAAGGATGGCAATCCCTCCCCATGTTAGTTTCTGCCTCTGAAAAGCCCCTGGAGAGTCAGCTGTGAGTCATTTCTGGTTCAGTGGTACACAACAACATGTGATCAGGCTCTGAGTCGAAGGACATTAATATTCACAGAGGAATCTCCAGTGGTGATGTACCTCTGTTCCTACTGCCCTCCTGTTAGGCCAGAAGTGGGAAACCATCTGAGTACCTCACAGTCCCGGCACAGAGCCTCACAGGACTATGCATTCACCAGGAACTCTTGGAAGGGAAACAACTGAGGAAATGAAAAAGAGTACTTGATATTTACAAGCTGAATCTTCAAGATTGTGGATAGATGCATTCATCATTCTGCATTATAAATCAAAGACGGATATATTCTAAATCACCACCCCAGGGGTGATCCTCAATCTGTCTCATCTCTATTTTCCCAACACATCCGATGCCCTCAAATTCTCAGCCCCCACCACGAAACTTATCCTAATCCTTTCCTTGGAACATAATATTCTTAGTGCCCCCTTTACTTCAGGCTCTGCCCAGTGAAAGACAATTTGCATGTCATCTTGCAAAAGATACAAAAACATCTTCTCACTCATCAAAGACCTGATAAAAAACACAATTCTAGTAAAAACCTGATTGATTATGCAAGAAAGTCAGAATTATCTCTGAAACTAAGTCCAAGAAAAGAAATGTCATTGAATAGGACTTTATCTCTAAGTTACAGGCCAAAGACAGTCGACATGTTCACAGACAAAACCCAGCAGCATGGTGGCAAAGACAGACAACTACTGCCCCTTTCTGAACTGTGAAAGATGACAATGTTGAGTTTATATGACACATGGCTAAAAAATGTACCTCACAACCAATCACAACTGCTAAATGTTAATTAAAGACTATTAACACACTATACACCACTAAGGGGAAAAAATGGTAAGAGAAGCAGAAGAAAAGGAAGGAGGGTAAATATACTTTGTAAACCTACCGGAAATCAATATCCAATAAAAGGCTTTTAATGTGAGACTTCGTGTCATCCGATGCTTTCAGTCTGATCAGCTCATGTAACCTAAAGAAATGAGTGGAAACAGATTCAGCAAGAAATTATAAATACCAGACAGTAAACAAAAATCATTCGTGATATCCTATATTTCTGATATTTCGGAGAACTGGCAGATTACCAAGGCTTCAATTTGGCAGGTATTTCTTAAAAGGTAGAGAACTCTGAAATTATAAACAACTTAAGGATAAAAATTGGAACATTAGCTCTTATTACATATGAGCCTCTACAGAGTGTTCTCATAAATGGGATGAGTTATAAGTTCCCTAAGTAGACAGGCCATGTCTTACCTCTGTGCATTCTTAAAACATGCCATCTTCTTGCAAATACTAAATAACTATAATATTTTCTTAATATTTACATAGTGGGTGATGATGGAGGACTGAACAAGATCACATCACATACCTTGGAGTTCCAACACACAGCACTCTTCTGAATCCAAGGGTAGAAAGTAGGTCCATCAGGAACTGACAGGTCCTATCAGCAAACAAATACTGGGCATTTGTCTTCTTGTTTTGCAGTGGGCACAGGAGTTGACTGGGCCTTTTTAACTGGGCGACAGAGACATCACCCATGACCTGATGCTCACGATGCTCCCACCAGTCATCTGGTAACAGCAACTGCTGGCATCTTTGACAAAACTTCCTCTCAGACAAGGGCAACTCAAGAAACTTCAAGTACCTTCAAGACATAGGAAAACACAAGGTAATACATTCCAGGTTTGCTGTTTGAAAGACAAGGCAACTTTGCTATTTTTAGTATTCTGAGAGCACTCTTCTTTCCTAAAAAGTATTGCATAAAAAAAAAGCAAAGGTAAGAGAAATCCATAGCATACTGGCTGGAATTTATGCTTGCCTGCTTACCTACAAAGTGCGAAAGGATCAGCAATTTCTTAAGAATAGAGATGCTCCAATTTAGTCCTGAATGAAGATCAATACCCATTTAAGATGTGAATATAACATATTTCTCAAACAACTTAGTACTGGTGACTGCTATCATATTTAAATGTATTGACAAATCCATGTATTCTACCTCTGACATGTTAAACAGTCTGGCTCAGGATGACAGTCATCTTAAAATGAGAAACTAAAATCATTCTTCAAACTCTTATGGCACACTTAACGAGAAAAATTACCTCCTAAAAGAAAAGATGTCCCTACAAAGCTGCTCTATTGTTGGCAGTGCTGGTGAGGCCAGCTATCAAAAGCTCATCCTAAAACAGACAATATCCAAAGTCTTAAAAAGACCACGTTGAATATCTCTTTCAAAGCACTCTTATATTTTATTTCAAAGGCACCATTTGTACTAAAGATGGTTGAATAGAGAATTTCCACAATTAATGTGTTTTAGAAACAACTGTTTTCATAATAGACTTTGAAAAAACAGAGGCTATGAAATCAGAGTAAGAAAATATGAGGAAAATGAGTATTGACGTCTATGGAGGCTAAGAAGTCTCTAAATGCAAACAAGTCAATAAGTACACTAAAGAATTCCCCTCCCTCCTTTTCAGTAATTCATTTAATTCTGGTGAAAATACAACAAAGCTCTTGTCTCTCGACTGACACTTGTTCCAGTCTTTGCACTGTGTCAACATCCTCCTTATTTCTAATTCTTTAAATGCCCACCCTGCAACCTTCTGATCGATGCTCTAACATGGCTGTTGACTCTTTGGTCCTAAACAGATAATTTTTATTTTTAATGAAATACTCGGGGTAGTAATTTTCAATCTAAGCCAAAGGAGGTGAGGTAAGTACCATGAGAGGTCTGAAGGGCAACTCAAGGCAATGACTCCTGACTCTTCCAGTCTCACTAGGTAAGTTCTCATCCTTCAAGAATCTGAAGCTCTGTTTTCCTTTTCCTCTCTTTCTTTTTTTAAAAAAAATCCAGACTCATCAGTTGTATTCTTAATGAGAACATTCAATAATGAAGGTCAGGCACCTAGTTTTGATTTCAAAACCCATGGAGATAATTAGGCTTAAGAGGGCCTTCTATGATTTTTTTTTTTTCGTTTTCTTCTTTCTTTTTATATTCCAGACAAATAAAGACCACTGTATGCATCTTAGATAGCAGCCTGCAACATTCTTATCATGAAGAGAACGGTATTTGTACTTCCTCCAAAACAGGTTTGTTTCTTCTTTTGGCAATCCATGGTACAGTCAAAATTCTCTGGCACTGATTCTTCTTCTATCTTCTTTATTCACTGTCCAACTTTCAGACACATAAGTAACAGAAAAGAGCCTGGCTTGATTAAAGCACACCTTAGTTTTTAAACTAAGAACCTTGCTCTTGAGCATGTTAAGGGGTACTTGACAGCAGTTTCCCCAGGTACTCTTCACCATGCTAGGAGGTAGAATACAAAACAGCATGCCCTCATAAATAACACACACAAAAGGGATATGGTGATCCTATCAGTAAGGAGTCCTGCTGCCAATTCAAAGGTAGAGGGTTTGAAACCACCAGGTGCTCCTCAGGAGAAAGATGGGTAATATTCTCTCATGAGGTTTACAACCTCTGAAAACCTGCTGGACGGGCATGGTTGCTGGAGGGTTGATCTGGTTCCATCTTGATGGCAATGATTTGAAACCTTCTGGCATGGTATGACCATGCACACACCATGCATGACTTGTGACATTTACAGAAGGACATTTCAGCTTCAAGCATTCTCATTCAATAGTTTAAGAAGGTTACTTTTTTATCTTAGTAAAAATTTACAAATACATTGAATTTTCTTTCCATCTTCCATAGACCTTGTTTTGTAATATTAAAAATTCATAAATATAATTATCTAATCACTTTTTTGCTTTTTCCTTTATCCAACTTAGCTACTTATTAATTTTCGCTCCCTTTTCTCTTTTCATACCTGAAAACCCTCCAACATTGATCTTATCTGTGTGTAAATTTTTCCTGTGTGTGTGTGTGTATATATATATATATATGTGTGTATATATATATATATATGTGTGTGTGTATATATATATATACATACACACACATGTATATATATGATCTTATATTCTAATTGTTGTTTTGACTGACTTAACATCAGTCAGCATAATATTTTTTCTCAACTCTTTTATGCTGTGCAGTATTTCACAAAGTCTTGATTAATTTTTAGTGGTGTGTAATAGTCCACTGGAAGTAGGAGTGGCGTCCACTTCCTAAACAACATGCCTCTGGAAACTATGAACTTTGAGAAACAACAATAGTTATAGAAAGGCTTCAGATCTTTTGTTCATAGGGTCGTGCTCGACTAGACAGTAATCAACAATAGTCCACTAGGAATGACAGGAGAATTGATTCGTTTGAGCTGTGTTGCTAGAGAAAAGTACTGAATATAACATAACTGCTAAGAGAACAAACAGGTTCATTATGGAGAAGGTAAAAACAGGCTGATCCTTGGAGGCAAGGACTCTGAAGCTTCGTCTGACATACTTTGGACATGTTGAAGGAGGGACCAGTCCTTGGAGAGGACTTGGGGAGGGTGGAGGGACAGCGCAAGAGTGGAAGCCCCTCGATAAATAGATTGATTCAGTGACTGGAACAATGGGGTAGGCATGTCAGAGGACAGGTTGGCTCAGCATAGAGCAGGGTTCAGAGCTGTTGTACAAAGGGTTGCTCTGAGTCCCAAGCAACTAGACTGCAGGTAACAACAAAACAACAGTCCACTGTATGAATGTACCACAGTTTCATTTAAAAATGTTACTCTGGATCATATTTGAATCATAAAGATTCAAATGGTCAAGAAGTCATGGCTAGAGTTTGAAATCCCCAGGAATCAGAAAAGAAACAACTAAAGTAACTGAAGTGCTTGGCGCAGTTCAGGGCTGAGTCTGAGGGCAGTGGAGCTCCTTGGAGTGATCAGGCAGATGTGGTGGAATGCAGGCTGATCTCGAGCCAAGGGCTGCCCCTGCACAGGACCCAGCCTGAATGTGCACCGATCTCAAGCACTGAGGGCTGCCCCTGCACAGGACCCAGCCTCAATGTGGGCCGATCTCAAGAGCTGAGGACTGCCCCTGCACAGGACCCAGACTGAATGCGGGCCGATCTCAAGCACCGAGGGCTGCCCCTGCACAGGACCCAGTCTGATCTGGGGCTAATCTGGAGAGGCGAGGGCTGTGCCCTGCTCAGCACGCCGCCTAAATCTGTGCTGATCTGGAGCTAAGGGCTGTGCCTTGCACACAACCAGATTCCATAGAGGAGGTGGGCATGCACCACTCCAGACCCACAGGGCTTCCAGGTGGCCATTCACTCCTGCTCTTTCTGAGCTAGAGACAAGCCACCCCTCTGTTATCATGATTTTCCCGTCCCCTCTGTGGTGTTTGTGCAGGTGGGAGACTGAAAGAGCTGGTCAGCTGACAGGAGGCATAACGACCTCCCCCTTCAAGTGTCCTCTCTGGCCCAGGGTGTGCAGATTAATAAAACTCTTGGGTTGTGGTTGGTCACCTGAGTGTCATTTCAAGAGGGGAAACTGGTGTGAACAGCAAGGACTTCTGCCAGGAAAGGGGCTGCTTTATAAACGTGAAAGGAGGCTGGAGAGGGTCACAGGGAGACAAACCTCAGTGTTAACAGGCACTAAGACAAAGAATAAACATCAAATCCACTGAATGGGGCGGGGGGGGGGGGGAATCCCAATGAAGTCAACAACATGCAAATGTTGATAGAATAGCACCACAGAGCTCCCGCGGCTGAGTGGTAAGGAATTGTGCTGTCAGTTTAGAGGCACACAGTTCTAATCCACCAGCTGCTCCATGGGAGAAGGCTGGGCAGTCCCCTCCGGTGTGATTAACTGCCTCTGTAAACCTGCTACAGGGTCAGCTATGGATGGATCCAGTTCCAACTCAACGACACATAACAACGATCTAGCACCGTTACGAAACGAACAGGCAGGGAGGCGCTGGTCTGTACGCAAAAACATACGACTATAAACGTCTTGCACAAAATTTGTGTGAATCATCTACCTTACCCCTAGAGAACACGGCTCTAAACCCCCAAACCGGGAGAAGTGATTCCATAAGATAACTGGTCATGTTTTATCAGTGCCCGCACCTGAACCCACTCCTTCATTTTTCTGGTCATTGTCTAAAATGTTCTTAGAGTTTAAGAAGAGGCATATACTGGTTTCATTTTAGACTGGTGGCTTAGTGGAGAGGAGTTGTGCTGCCAGCCCAGAGGCACTGGGTTCAAAGGCATCAGCTGCTTCACAGGAGAACGATGGGCAATTTTCTCTCCTGTGATTTAATGCCTCTGAAAACCCGCTGGAGGGCCAGCTATGAAATCGGTTCTGCCTCGATGGTACCTAACACAGCACTGAAAAACGGTAAACTTAACACATTACCAAAACAATTTCTTTTTTTTTAACCTAAGCAGTTTTCCTTTCCAAGCGCCTAAGGCAGCAACAAATACACTTTCTAAGTGACACAGTAAAAAATGAGCTTATCAGGTCAGTAATCTAAATGCTTCTCTTCATACAGTAACTGTTTATGCTGCATATCGTGACCAGAAAGAAGAGAGAGAGATTAGAAGAAATGGCTTGGTAGAATGTCACAAAGGAAAAAGGAACTTAAGGCAGGAAATGAAGAGCCAGGAACCAGCAGACACTCAGTGGGACCACATAGAATTTACCCCTGCCCTTCATAATGAAGTTTAAGTACTGAAGATGTCACACCCAGTCACCAGAGAGACACAGAGACTAAATTTATCACTGTTGTTGTTAAGCACTGTTGCTTGTGACTCATAGAGACCCTATGTACAACATCCCCAAACCCTGCTCTATCTTGTGCCAACCTTATTGTCTCCGACACATCTACTGCCATTACCCTAGTCACTGAATCAATCCATCTCATTGAGGGTCTTCCTCTCCTGCACTGTCCCTCCACCCTCCCAAGCATGACATTCCTCTCCAAGGACACCCTCCTTGCAACATGTCCAAAGTATTGCAGACAAAGCCTCAGAATCCTTGCTTGCAAGGAGCAGCCTGGTTTCATACTCTCGAGGGCAAACCTGTTTGTTCTCCTGGCAATCCATGGTATATTCAGTACTTCTCTCCAGCACCACAGCTCAAAGGCATCAACTCTCTATCATCCCTAGTCACTCTACAGCTTTCTGATGCATAGCAAGTATTTGCAAAGGCCATGGCCTGAATAATACTCTCCAGAATGACATGGCTGCTCTTCAGTACTTTGGAGAGGTCTCCTGACAGCAGACTTTCCCAATGCAATACTAACTTAAAAATTCTGAAATAGATAATATAGATGAACAATGATTTTCAGACACTGGACAGTCAGCAACCCAAAGAAGAGCATCAGATGGGAAAAGACTTCCTATATAGTCACAGTAATCAAGATCTTTTGTATATTTGTGTAAAGCTAGACATATAGGTCAATGGAGCAGAGAACAGTACATTTCAAAGTCCACATATACTCTACTGCTCTTAGATTTTTATAAATTTCTAGAATAGGTATCCCTCGCTATTCTAAAGCAGGGCATACCAATAAAACTTTTGTTAAGGGAAGGGTAAGAAACAATTGTCATTAATTTATATGGGACAACTTTCTCAACATCCCCAGATGCAAAAAAATAACCTTCCAAGAAGCACATACCAGAAGACACACTGAATCCTAAAACAGCACAGAGAGCGTTCACAGACACAGCTCACAACTATGGAGGCTCAACGCAAAGGTGCTGAGAAAAGGCCCCAGCAAAGGAGTTTAGGAAAGCCGGCCTTGCTCCATGAGGACACCCCCTCTTTACCTACTGCTGCTTCTTTAATGGTTTGTGGCATAATAAATGCTGAATTTACGCATCTTTGCACTTTCGGTGTTTTCTCATCAAAGTAAAAATGTTTTTATTTCTTTTACTTAATGAAAACAGGTCCTCATACAGGTCCTTAGTAGAAGCAAGGTGACATAAAGGGAACTTTAAAAAGCAAGGAAATGGCCTTCATAGGATACAGCACTTTTCAGATTTGGTTGTTAAACTATTTCTAATTTTGGATTTCTTTCAGATAAATTCTAGCTTAAAAAAATTAAGCTGAAAGTCTGATTTTATGTCAAAATCTTTTCAAAGTTTTATTTATATAAGAGAAATATAAAAACTACTGAAGACTTCTTGATTTATTGTTACAATATTTGTAATTCTTATTAAATCTGCTTTTACTGGTTATTTTCACTAACAGCAGATTTCAAAGTCACCATTTCCTTTCCCCCCCCTCTTTGTATTAGAGATGATTAAAGAGAGAAAATAATCCTGATTAGCAAGAGCTTTAGTTTGATTGGGCTTAACACATTAAAAGGCAGGAAGCCTAACATGAAAGCTGTTTACTGGATATTGATATTTAGTACATTTACAAAGTGTAAGGCGATTCTCCTTCCTGCCTGCTTCTTTTCAATGTTATCCCAAAGGAGCCTCTGCAGCACAGTGGTTAAAAGTGTCTGGCTACTAACCAAAAAGGCAGGGGTGTCGAATCCACTTCTAGAAGGATTGCTGTAATGTGCTGTCAAGTCGACTGTACCTCACAGTAATCCCACAAACAATGGCTTCGAACCTTACCCTATTCTGTGCCAACCTCACTGTCTCTGACACAGCTGATCCCAGGGCCAGTCACTGTGTCAGTCCATCTCATCCAAGGTCTTCCTCTTTTGCGCTGACCATCCACCCTTCCACGCATGATGCTTTTCTCCAAGGATGTTCCCTTTTGGCAACATGCCCAAAGTATGTGAGACAGAGCTTCAAAATCTTTCCTTCTTGGAACAAACTGATTTCACCCTCTCCAAAACTGATTTGTTTGTTTTCTTGGTAGTCCATGGTATATTCAAGACTCTTCTCCAGCACCATAACTTAAAGGCATCAATTCTTCTCTCATCCTTAGTCATTGTCCAGCTCTCTGATGGACAGCAAGTTGAGAAGAGCACGGCTTTCATCAGGCACACCATACTCTCTAGACTGACACAGTTTCTCTTTAGCACTCTGGAGAGGTTTCTGATGGCAGCCTTTCCCAAAGCAACTCTCCTTTTGACTTCCTGACTGGTGAGTGCCAAGACTATTGATTGTGGACCTGAGAAAGATTAAAGAATTAACAACCTCAGTCTCTTCTCCATCTGTCATGATGCTGCCCAGTGGTGAGAATGTTTGTTTTCTTTGTGTTGAGATGCAATCTATATTGAAGACTAGTTCTTGACCTTCTGCAGCTAATGCTTCACATTCTTCTCAGTGTCAGTGAGCAAGTCACACTAGTAAACTGATTTTCTCACCATTTAGAGTGTGGGTCAAAAGGTGTCATTTAAAACTGAAAATGGTGCTCGCTTCGGCAGCACATATACTAAAATTGGAACGATACAGAGAAGATTAGCATGGCCCCTGCGCAAGGATGACACGCAAATTCGTGAAGCATTCCATATTTTTACTTACCTCTTGCAAAAAGAAAAAGAAAAAAGTTTAAAAACCCCAACAAACTGAAAATGAGTTCTAAGCAACAGTCAAAAGAATAAAGTTAATACCAAAGAGAAATAATCAACTAAATGCAAATAATTGTAGAGAAGGGAAGAAATAAGAAATATATATATTAAGCTCACTTTTCATTCTGAAAATAGGTAAAGCAGTTACCTTAAAAAAACAAAAGTATTAACTAGAAAGTTATCATGAGGTCATACCAGAGTAGAGGGCTAACTACTAACACACACACACACACACACACACACACACACACTTTTTCAAAAGAAAGGGGAACTATCCAGTGTGAAAAACAAAGTATATGAACTTTTTAAGTAAACCACTATACATAAAAATACAGAACATGAAATGAAAAAAAATAACCCAACCAAAATAAGAATTTCTTGTTGCCATCAAGGCCAATGGAATGCACAGCTGAGCCCTTCATGGGTTTTCATAGACTGTGAATTGCTTGGGAGGAGACAGTCCATGATTCTTCCACACAGCAGCTGATGAATGCTAATGGCTTTGGGATGATAGCGCAACTCCTTACCCACTAGGCCACCAGAATTCAAAAGAGTAAGAACAGAAAACACAATACAACAATACACAGCAAAGCTACAGTCAAGTGTTACAAGCTGATTCATTGTGGGGCATTGCAAGACCTAAAGATGATCCCACGTGGAGCTTAAGTGTCTGCCACAGTTACTGAAGGTTGGCACACAGATTGCCTACCATATTCCAAACATCACAAGTGAGGGGGAAAGAGAGAGAGAAATTCCTAGCAAGAAATGAAATATCATAGCAATGATGGGCTAGTATGACAATCCCTCCACCACATGGGACAGTCTTAATGACATCAAGTTAAAGTATTTTTAGAAAGGAAGAACACTGCTGAGTGAATATCTACTTGTAAGACACATCTTCACGCCTTGTTGAGTACTTCTTTCTTTTTAAGTATTTCCAAATTGTCTTTTAGAAAGCTTTATTGCTAGTTTATTATCTCTTAACAAAAGATAAGCCAAGATCTTGTGTCTATGTCTTGCTATTAATAATCATCATAATCATTCAACAATACTGCTTTAAATTGAACATTCAGACATACTTTTTTTAAAATGTTTGGTAGAAAACATGAGAATGTAAAGATGTGGAGATTATGCAGTACCCCTCCTGCTTCATATTTACTGCACATACCCAGGGGGAGAAAGTCTTATTCCGCGGCACGGCTCAGCAGGGCTCACAAATTGCAGGCTAGCATTTTGAAATGTCATTTTTATTGATCTCCATTTGATGTTCCATTTGCCTTTCCTGGAGTAGACAAATTATGTTTATAGCATTTCCCTAATAGCAGACCTTGAAAATCTGGGTGTAAATGAGCACGGAAAACGCGTAGGGAAATGAAATTGCAACTAAACAAAGCTATCTGGGTGTGCATAAATTAATGCTGATTGTAGCATTCACACAGAATTCTCCTAAAACCCCATCAGCCACAAAAAAAATGCCCGCACACTACGTGGCGGCAGAATAACACCTTTCAGGATATAGCAGCCAGCTGAAAAGTATAAAGAGAGGCCACAAAATATAAATCTGTCAGCTCAACACATGTGACACACATAACATGGTTCAAAGAATGAGATGATTAGAAAAATGACTTT
This sequence comes from Elephantulus edwardii, assembly GCF_000299155.1. Taxonomy (NCBI): domain Eukaryota; kingdom Metazoa; phylum Chordata; class Mammalia; order Macroscelidea; family Macroscelididae; genus Elephantulus; species Elephantulus edwardii. The sequence continues at coordinate 168,197 of NW_006400001.1, forward strand.
CAAATCCTCTTCTGTCGAACCTGGAGACTGTGTGCAACAGTCAACACCACAGGGAAAATCAGGGAACAGAGGCCAATCTATAGCTACCGTCAGTCCTTTCTAATAATTTTTTTAAAAAACCCAAACAAACAATATCGACAAGAAGCTACTGTTAACTCCACAGTAACAGAAAAAAGTTTGTTTCATAAAATAGGAACCAAAAAAAAGGTACAAAGTTTAAATGTCTAATATTTGCAAATGTCATTATTTAATAACGTTAACTTGTGAGTTGTATGAACTTAATTGGCCAAGTTAAAATAACTGATGACACTGTTGTTGAGCTGCCTCTGGCAGGTTCAAATACACGAACCTTTCTCTAAAGGCAAAAGGGAAAGCAAGAGATTTCTACCAGCTTCTGCAGCCCACAACTGACTGAACATGCAATCAGGTTGCCTTGGTCATAACTGGTGATTGGGATGCAAAAGTTAGAAACTAAGGAGTTAATTACTAATTAAATAACTCATTGCTGTGAAGTTGGAATGGCCTCATAGCTGACCCTCTCGCAGGCTTTCAGAGACTAAATCACACAGGAGGGACTGCCCATCTTTTCCTCCAGCACAGCAAACAGCAGGGACTTTTCTATGATAGATTTTCAATAAGGCTGAAAATTAAAGATCACAAGGAAGGGTTATTTTCCAGTTTATGCAAGGTAGGAAAGAAGCATAGTTAAGAATCCAAAATTCCTCTACTCAACTCATTGTAGATGAGTGGGAACTGACCCACAGCTGACCCTCCAGAAGTTTTTCAATGGCTGCGTATCGCACAGGAGGGAGCTCTGCTGGCTCAGAGGAAAGGAGTTGCACTACCAATCCAAAGGCACATGGTTCTAATGCACCAGCTGCTCTGCACTAGAAAGACAGACAACCTCCTCCCACTCAACTTCCTGCCTCTGAAAACCCCCAAGTCACTAAGACTTGGTTCCAACTTGATGGTACATAGCAACACGAAGAACACAGGAAAAGATTGCCTGTATTTCTCCTGAGGAAGCTGGTGGATTCAGACCATCTACCTTTGGGCTGCAGAGCAACTGCTTATCCACTAGGCCACTAGAGCTCTAAAACAACTCAATGTAAAAAAAAAAAAAGAAAAAAGAAAAAAGAAAGAAATATGATCTCAAGTAAAAGTACATCACGATTATGTTTAATCCAAGTCTGACTATGAAAACTCACTAGAAGAATAGGTCATTTATTAAGAGTTTGAATTTAAAAAGTCAAATTTTAACTAAAAGTTCCTTAATACTAATAGATTGAATTTTTTTATTTTATATTGATTTACTTGCCAAGTTCATAAATATTGTTTATTAAGAAAAATGACAGATTTCAAAGTTTTTATTCCAGAGAAAAGCAAGTGGTCGCAGGACAACACAAACCATTTTCACAGTAAGCAGCTGTGCAGCAACCCCAAAAGCAAATGGTTCAAAACCACCAGCTGCTCCACAAAAGGATGGGTACTCTCCTCCCGTGCAATTTGCTGCCTCTGAAAATCTGCTGGAGGGTCAGTTATGAGCTGAGTCTGAGTAAACTATTCAAGAAGCTGGAAGAAGAATGTGGCATCAGGATTAGAGGAAGACTCATCAATAACCAGTATTATGCAGATGACACAACCTTGCCTTTGAGGACTTGAAATGCTTGATTCCAAAGATCAGTGAATGCAGTCATCAATATGGATTGCATTTCAACATCAGGAAGACAAAAATCCTCACCACTGGACCAATAGGCAACATTATGACAGATGGAGAAAAGATTGAAATTGTCAATGATTTCATCTTGCTTGGATACAAAATCAAGATCCTATGAGCAGTCAGGAGATCAAGAGATGTCCTGGGCAAGTCCACTGTCAGGGACTTCCCCAAAGTTCTTAAGAGCAATGATGTTAGTTTGAAAACCAAGGTATGCTGCCTGACTCAGGCAGGTATTTTCAATCACCTGCTAAGCATCTGAGAGCTGGACAGTAAATAAAGATGACAGAAATTAATTAATTCATGCATTTGAACTGTGGTTCTGGAAAAGAGTATCCCACGGAGAAGAAAATTCCGGACTGCCAAAAGAACAAATAGAAATGTTTTGGAGAAAGTGCAGCCAGAAGGCTTCTTGGAAGCAAGGATCGTGAAGCTTTCTCACACTTAAGTTGGGCAGACTGCTAGGAGAGGTTATTCTTTGGAAGGTGACATCGTGCTTGGAAAGGGGAGATCAGCAAAAGAGAGGAAGACTTTATGATACTGAGTTAGTTCACTTAGTATAATGCTCTCCAGTCTCTCCTAAGTTATGTAGTATTTTTCAAAATCACTGCTCCTGCGTGCTGCCTAGTATTCCATTATGTGAATGTACCATAATATCCACCTCACGCCAGTAGCAGTGGCAAAGTTTAGCAGGGCAGCAAGCAATACATGTTTGACATCACTATTTCTGTGTTCTTGCGATGGTGAATAACACTGGTTTGAATACTGGTGTACAAATCTCCATTTGTTTCAGTTCTAATTTCCTTGGGGCATATTCCTAGCAGTGGAATAGGGTCATACAGAGTTTCTATGTTCAGCTTTCTGAAGAAACGCCAAACTGCCTTCTAAAGTGGTTGAACCATTTTACAATCCCACCAACAATGTATAAGAGTTCCTACCTCTCCACATCCTCTTCAACATATATTGCTTGCTGCCCTGCTAAACTTTGCCACTGCTATTTGTGTGAGATGGTATCTCACTGTGGTTTTGATACATATCTCTTACTGTCAATGATTTAAGACTATTATTGTAAAAACAGAAGGATAACTAGTAAAACATGTACGGGGACCCAAGGGGAAAAGGTGTGGGATCAGAGGGGTGAAATCACAGGGCTGCATAATTTGGTGGGGGGAAGGAATGGAGAAAGAAAATAAAAAAAGATCTGGTGGGGACCTGAAAAGAAAGAGTAACGATGGGCAAGGTCCATTGGTGACTGATTTTATAAAATATAATCAATAGGAATGATTGCATGAAACACAATGTGAATGAAGAATAAACAGAAATATATATCAACTTTTTAAGCAAACCAATATATATAATAAAAATTAAAAACAAAAAAGAGAGGGAGAGGAAGACCCTCATTGAGACAAACTGACTGTAACAATGGGCTTGAGTGTGTCAGAGACAATGAGGACAGCACAGCATACTGCAGAGTTCAGATCTGCTGTTTACAGAGTTGCAATGAATTATACCTGACTCAGTGGCACCAAACAAGAACAGCTACCACCAATCTACAAGTTGACAATTTGAAAACACCCAACAGCACCTCCGAAGAAAGGCCTGGCAATCTGTCCCCATTTAGATTACAGCTAAGAAAGCACAGAACAGATTATTCTGAAAGACACGGGGTTACCATGAGTCAGAATCCACTAGACAGCAATGGTTGTGTTTCCTTCTCTTTTCCCTTTAACGAGCAGCAAGCACAAGCAATGCAATGCAATCAGTAATAGCCCATTGTCAAAGCTTAAACTTGTACTAATCCTCCAAAATCTGCTCACAGACCATGACCTGACAACTGTGTTGTGTTGATCAAAGGAACAGGCTGGCCTCATCTTTTCCCAAGTGTTTCATCTTTTCATGGGTACTGATGACAACGCATCGACCGTTGCATTTTTAATCTCTATGTGTATTTCAACTCATTACTGTACTTTTTAAGTTCTTTCTGGGTTTTCAACATATATTTGCCACGTGAGCATACGTCTATACGGTAGGAGTGTCCGGCAATAAGATACAAGGGTATGGATCCAGGCTACTGACGATGCTCAAAAGAATTTTATTAAGATACGGTCTTGATAACTACATAAGAAAACGGATGAAATGATGCTGTAGAAATAAAGTTATTTTGGAAATTCCTTGACCTCCTAATTCACCCAGAATACTCCTTGTGAATTCTAATTAATATAAAATATCATTTTTAAATTTATCAAAAGTCTAGATTTACAGTACAATTTTGCTTGAGACCATTAAAGCAGAATTGAATCATTTACCGATGAAGATTTAAGACTACAGTTTTCAGAATAGATTAAACCTTAACATAAAGAAAACAAAGAGCTCAGAACTGAAAAAGATTGGCAATATCATGATAAATGCAAAAAAATACTGACATTGTCAATAATTTCATTTTACATGGGTCTACAATCAGCACTCATGGAAGGAGCAGTCATGAAGTTAAACAATGTGGTGCAATGAGTAAATCTGCAGCAAAAAGTTATTTTAAGTGTTGTTAAGCAAAGTAGGTACTAAGGTGCACTGAACCTACAACAGCTACACACACACACACACATGAGAAAACGGAACAATGCATAAGATAAGGCACGCCAAGAAGAGATGTCTTTGAGTTATTGTTAGGTGCTGTCAAGGTGAATACAACTCATAGTGACCCTATGAACAACCAATCGAAACTGTGTCTAATCCAGTGCCATCCTCACAGTCTGACACTCGAGCCCACTGCTGCACTGTGTCAATCCACCTTGCTGAGGGTCTTCCTCTCCTTTGCCGTCTCTCCACCTTTCCAAGCATGATGTCCCTTCCAAGGGAATAATCTCTCTTGGGAATAACATGTCCAAAGTATGTGAGAGGATGCTTCATTTTGACCAAAAGTATTGACTAGCTCGTGGACTGTCAGAGAACACACAGATCTGTCTTGGGAGAAGTACAGCCAAAATGCTCCGTGGAAGCAGGGAGGGTGAGATTTTGTCTTACATACTTTGGGCACATTATCTAAAGGACCAGCCCCTGGAGAGGGACATCATGCTTGGTAAAAGCATCAGGTCAGTGAAATAAAGGAAGGTTCTGAAGGAGGGGGATGAACGAAATGCTTCAACCATGCTTTCAGACATGGCAACAACTGTGAGAATGACACAGGGCTGGGTAGTGTTTTGTTATGTTGTATATACAGCTGTGATGTGTGGACTCAACGTGAAGGCACCTAACAGCTACACTCACAGTACAAAGAACAGAGTAGAAGACGTTTAGCTCTAAACCAAAAAACTCTCCCTACTGGGGAGCAACAAGTTCACTAAGGTTCTGTTACAGCAAAACGAATGAGAATGATTCTATGAAACACAATGTGAATGAAGGATATTATGATACACAATGCGTACGAACCCTGTATGCAAACCAATGCAAAATAATACAAACCAACAAAAAACACCAAAAGATTTTGTTATAGCATTCCAATGAAGCATCAATCCCCTTAATCATGAGCATAAGAGTGCTAGATAAAAATGATAAGGCAGGATGGATTGCATCTCAATATCAAGAAAACAAAGACTCTTATTGCTGGACAGATAGGCAGTGTCATGATAGGTGGATGGAGAGGAGATAGAAACTGTCAAGAGCTTCATCTTTCTTGGATCCACAATTAACACCCTTAGTAAGAGCAGTCAGGAAGGAAGGAGACGCACTGCACTGGGAAAATCTGCAGAGACCTTTCCAAATCACTGAGGTGTAGTGATGTCAGTTTGAGGACTAAAGTACATCTAATTCAGGCCATAGTTTTTCCAATTACAAGCTATGTATCCAAGACCCAATGAATAAGGATGACAGAAAAGAAATGACACCTTTGAGCTGTGGTGTTGGAGAAGACTACTGAACATCCCATGGATGGCCAAGAGAATGAACAGATTATGTCTTAGAGAGGGTGCAGCCGGAGTGCTCTTTGGAGGCAAGAATGATGAGGCTTTGCCTTAAATACTTTGGAAATAGTTAGGAGGGGGCTATTCCTTAGAGAGGAACGTGATGTTGGGAAAAGTGGAGGGTAGGTGAAGGAGAGGAAGACCCTCAATGAGGTGGACTGACATGGTGAATGCTGCAATGGACAATGTGTGTCAGAAGTGTGAGGATGGTGCAGGACAGGACTGGGTTCAGATATTTTGTTCATAGGGTTGCTATGAGTTGTACCCGACTTGATGGCACTTAACATGAACAGGGTACAAAACTTTGTAGATGACTATATTATTGTACTTTATAGTTTTTAAT
>NW_006400001.1:174943-184335 GCF_000299155.1 Elephantulus edwardii
TGTGTGTACCGTCAAATCAGATCTGACTGGAACAGGAGGAGAATGACCCTCCTTCCCCTGCAGAACATCTGGTGGATTTGAACCGTGTGCCTCTGGGACTGCAGTGCAGCTTCTTGCCACTAGGCCACCAGAGCTCCCTATTTGCAACTTTTTGAGAAAGCACCATACAGCCTTCCACAGTGGTTGTACCATTTTACATTTTATAACAGCGAATAAGGGTTCCAGTTTCTCCACAACCTCAGCAGCATTTGTTCCTTGCTGTTATGTTAAATTTTGCTATTCTTACTGGGGTTAGAAGATCTCTCATAGTTGTTTTGTGTACTTTATTGTTAGCTACAGTCAAGTACAACTCACAGGGCCTATGAACAGATCTGAACTCTGTCCTTTTCTGTCCTCATTGATACACTCAATTCCACTGCAGCAGACACTGTGTCAATTCCCCTGGTTAAGGGTCTTCCTCTCCTTTTGTAGTCTCTCCACCTTCCCAAGACATATCTGTTCTTTTGGCAGTCCATGGGATGTTCCGTGTTCTTCTCCAACACCACAATGCAAAGGCACCTCGTTTTCTTCTGCCATCCTTCTTCACTGTCCAGCTCTCAGATGCATAACAAATGGTTGCAAAGTCTATGACCTGAATCAGGTGTGTCTCAGTCCTCAAACTCTTATCATTGTTATGTTGTTGTTAGGTGTCATCAAGTCGAGTATGATCCATAGCAATCCTATGAACAAGAGACCTGAACCCTGTTCTGTCCTGTGCCATCCTCACAATTCCTGACACATTGGTGGCTACTGTGGCAGTCACCGTGACAAACCACTTGGTCAAGGGTCGTCTTCTCCTTTGTCGACCCTCCATCGTTCTGAGCATGTCCCTCTCCAAGGTACAGCTCCTCCTAGCACCATGCCTGAAACGTGAGGCAAAGCATCCTTTCCTCTAAAGAGCACTCTGGCTGCACCCCCTCCAATACATATTTGTTCATTTTGTAGTCCGTGGGATGTTCAGCGTTCTTCTCAAACACCACAGCTCAAAGACATCAATTCTTCTGTCATCCCTATTCACTGACCAGTTCTCAAATATATAATGAGTAGAAAGACAATGGCCTGAATCAGACGCACCTTAGTCTTCAAATTTACACCTTTACTCCTCAATAATAGTAGAGGTCCCTAACTACAGACTTTCCCAGTGCAACATATTTCCTGACTGCTGGTACCAAGGCTATGAATTGTGGATCCAAGTAAGATAAAGTTTTTGACAATTTGTCTTTTCTCCAACTATCACGATTTTGCCTACTGGTCCACTGGTAAGAATCTTTGTTTTTTACATTGACATAGAATCCAGATTGAAAGCTGATTCCTTTGATCTTCTGCAACAAGAGCTTCAAGTCCTCCTCACTTTCAGCAAGCAAGCAAGGTTGTGTCATCTATAATGCAGGTTATTGATAAGTCTCCCCCTGACCCTGATGCCACATTCCTCTACACAGAGTGCCACTTCTCAAATAATTTTATCAGCATACGGATTAAATAGGTATGGAGAGAGAATACAACCCTGACACACACCTTTCCTGATTTTAAACCACGCAGTGTTCCCTTGCTCTGCTCACACAACAGCCTCCTGGTCTAAGTATAGGTTTTACATGAGAACAATTAAGCGCTCTGGGATTCCCATTCTTTTCAATGGCACCCAAAACTTGTTATGATCCACACAGCCAAATGTCTTTGCAAAGTTAACAAGGCAAAAATAGACATTTTCCTGGTATTCTTTATTTTCAGCCAGTATCCATCTGACATCAGCAATAGTATCACTGGTGCCATGGTCTATTCTAAATCCTGCTTGGATTTCTGGCAGTTCTTTATCTATGTACTGCTCTTGTAGTTCTTGAATGATCTTTAGAAGTATTTCACTTGTGTGATACTAATGATACTATTCTATAGTTTCTACATTCTGTTGGATCACTTTTCTTGGGAATGGGAAATATGGACCTCGTCCAATCCATTGGTCAGATAGCTGTTCACTGTGTCAATCCACTTGGTCAAGGGTCCAATTTCCAATTTTCTGATGAGCGTATGCAGGGCTGCATCTGTTAACTGAAACAAGTCAACTGATAATCTCATCAATTCCTGGGGTCTTATTTTTTGCCAATACCTTCAATGCAGCTTTCACTTCGTCCATTATTACCATTGGCTCCTGCTCATATGGTATTTCCTGACATTTTTCAGTGTCAGTTCTTTTTTTGGTACAGTAATTCCATGTATTCCTTCCATCTTCTTTTGACAGTTTCTGGGTCATTCAATATATTGCCCATGTTGTTGTTGGTGACTCATAGCAACTCCATGGACAACAGCTTTGAACGCTGCTCTATCCTGAGCCAACCTTATCATTTCTTACATACCTACCTCCATTATCACAGGCACAGAATCAGTTCATCTCAACAAGGGTTTTCCTCTTTTGTGCTGTCCCTTCACCCTCTCAAGTATGATGTCCCTCTTCAAAGACTGGTCCCTCCTTGCAACATGCCCAAAGTATGTCAGATGAAGCCTCAGAATCCTTACCTCCAAGGGTAGCCTGGTTTCACCCTGTCCAGGACAAACCTGTTTGTTCTCCTAGCAGTCCACAGTATATTCAATACTCTTCTCCAGCACCACAGATCAAAGGCATCAATTCTCCTTCTATCATCCCTAGTACACTAATCAGCTTTATGATGCATAGCAAGTAACTGCGAGGACCATGGCGTGGATCAGGTGCACTTTAGTCTCTAGGATGATATCTTCGCTCTTCAGTACTCTGGAGAGGTCCATAGTGTTTCTCAACATTGTGACTTGAGGCTTAAATTTGTTTCTCAGCTTGAGAAATGCACAGTGAGTTCTTCCCTTTTTTATTCTCCAATTCCAGCTGTTTGCACATTCCATTATAATACTTTGCTTTGTCTTCCCAAGCTGCCCTTTGAAATCTTCTTCTCAGCCTTTTCACTTTGGCAAGTTTTCCCTTTGTTTTGGCTTCTCGGTGCTCTAGTGTAATTTTTAGTCTCTTCTGACATCCATTTTGGTTTTTCCTTTCTCCTCTGTCTTTGTAATGACCTCTGCTCTCTTCTCCTGGGAGGAGATTGCTCATCCTTCTTCCATGAAGCAGCGGGGTGGACTTAAACCATTTGCCTCTGGGATTGCAGTGCAACTTCTTATCAACAGGCCACCGGCGTTCCAAGTGTCAGCTATGAGTCTACTCACATCACTGCTCCTCAATAATATGGAGAGGTCTGTGACTGCAAACTTTCCCAGTGCAGTAAGTCGCCTGATCTCCTGAATGCTGGTACCAAGTGTACTGATTGTAGAGCCAAGTAAGATGAAGTCATTGACATTCTTAATCTTTTCTCCATCTATGATGATGTTGCCTGTCAGTCCAGTAGTGAGGATTTTTGTTCTCTTGATGTTGAGATTCAACCCCTATTCAAGGCTACAGTCTTTAATCTTCTGCAGCAAGTGCTTTAAGTACTCTTCACTTTCAGCAAGCAAGGTCACATCATCTGCATAAGGAAGTTTATTGATGAGTATTCCTCCAATCTTGATGCCACATTCTTCTTCACAGAGTCCAGCTTCTCTGGACTTTATGGACGAAAAGTTGTAATATTAGAGGAAGAGCCTAGATTGGCAGTCAATAAAAATGAGGAGAAATAGTTGCAAACACCCTTTAACAGCTGGAACCAGAATGTATGCAGTATGAATGCTGACTAGCTCACAGTAGTGCTCAAAGTTTATCAACTCCCTCTTTAATACTCTCCTGTTGACTGAATCCCATACAACAAATGACCATCTATGAAACACTGTGGTTTACGGAAAGAAAAAAAAAAGGTACCTGAAAAAAGTTTCCTGCAAAGATCTTTAAACTCTATGAAGAAGCTGAGAAAAGGCAATTTTTTTATCAGGTCTAAGTTCAGAAGATATTTATAGTAGATCTAAACATTCCTTTTCTACTTTGCAAGGAAAAGTAGTCAGTATCCTTCTGAACAGAGCAATCCAAGCAGCTTGAAGAGATGAGAGTAAAACCCACATCCTAAACCCAATGGCTTGAAACGTTAGATCACTGTGTGGTAATTGGAAACAAATTCTTTCATGAGGTCTGCCAAAGGCTTATGTCCAATTAACCTCATAAAACATTTTAACAATGCAGAATTTAAAAAAAAACAGGCGCTTAGAGCTTTTTAAAGTTTTTGAGTTTTTTTAGTATTGCAAGGAGTCGTGGTGGCACGGTGGTTAAAGTGTCTGGCTGCTAATCAAAAGATTAACGGCTCAGCAGCTGCTCCACAGGAGAAGGGGCAACTGGCCTCTGCACACAGTTCACTCCTGAAGACCTTACAGAGCCATTCTATGCTATCCTATACGGCTGCTAGAAAGCTCTCGTGGCTAAGTGATAAGAAATGGCACTGCCATCACAAAGGTACATGGTTCAAATCCAGAAGCTGCTCCAAGGGAGTTAGATAATTGCCTTCTGCCAAATAATTGCCTCTGAAAACCTGCTGGAGGGTCAGCTAAGGATTGGCTCTGACTCAATGGTGCAAAACAACAACAACAACAAAAACGAGTCAGAATAACTTGACAGCAACAGGTTTGATGTGGGATTTTAGTATTTCAAAGAGTGGGAGGAAACCATGGGGACACAGTTTGGTGGGCAGAGGGAAGGTGTGAAGGAATTAGGATTAATCCAGTGGAGACCTGAAAAGATGGGGCGATACTGGGCACAGATCATTGGTGATTAACTGTGTAAGGCACAGTGTATGGGAATGACTGTATGAAATCCAGAGTGAATGAAGGAATGTGGGAAACACAGGTACATGAATGAAACAATGTATACGAATTTTGTATGCAAACCAATAGAAAATAAAACATTTTGTGTGGTTTTTTTAAAAAGAAACATTACACTAAAATACTAAAGGAAAATGCCACATCAGTACCTTTCCACACATTGGCTTCGAGTGAAGGGAGGCCGACATCTTCGGTTATGAGCTTCACGGGCAGCAAGTCTTGCTTCTGACAACTGATAACAATGGACAAAGCTCATTTAATAAGTGATCAAACTTGCTCGCATTGTAGAAAAACCGAGGACACATTCTATTATCAAGGAGTACAAAATTCAAATAGCTCAAGGCTGAAAGCAAGCATTCATTACAGGGAAAAAATACAGTACAGAAAACTGGCATGGTGAGTGGGGGATTACAGAATAGTTCAAAGCAGTTCCCAACATGGTACAATATGGAGATTACACTCTCATTTTGATGTTATGGGATCTGCTGGAAAAGTGGTAAGCAAGACTACTTTCCAAGAAACCTAACAAATCTAAACATTTTCTAGTGAAAACATTCAGAAACTCTGACTATAGTTGATTCTAAAATACTAACGTCATATCTCTAAACACCTTTGAGTCAATCATTAGCTGCCCATTTAATGCAGATGTTAAAAAAATAAGCATTTTTCTAATTCCTACCCAAAATTATCATGAACTAGACTGTTTTAAAAAGAAAAAACCCAACCACCACAAAAAATATCCTTATGTGTAAATTAAGGACCAGCCACCCAATACTAATACCCTAGGGAGTCTTTGGAAACATAGGTATTTTTCTGATAGGCACCCACGTCCTACACGAAATGTCTCTGGAAACTCTATGAATTTTGATAAATGATGATACTTATAGAAAGGCTTCAAGTCTTTTGTTCATAGGGTCAATATGAGTCATGTTTGACTCAACCGCAAAAAAAACTCAGTAACAGAGAGTCTTAGGGGAATGAAATTCTTAAGATATTTCAAGCCACTAGTAATTAACACTCTTGTTAACAGCAGCCAAGAAACAAATTGCACTGGGAAAGTCAGCTGTCAGGGACCTCTCCAGAGTACTGAAGAGCAATGACATCATACTGGAGACTAAGGTGCACCTGATCCGGGACATAGTCTTCGGAATTGCATTCTATGTGTCAGAGAGCTGTACAGTGACTAGGGATGATAGAAAGAGAATTGACGCCTTTGAGCTGTAATGCTAGAGAAGTGTTGACTATACCATGGACTGACAGAACAAACAGGTTCACCCTGGAGAAGGTGAAACCAGAATGCTCCTTGGAGTCAAGATTCTGAAGTTTCGCCTGACATACTATGGACATGTTGCAGGAGGGACTGACCAGTCCTTGGAGAGGGATATCATACTCATCATGCTTGGGAAGGTGGAGGGACAGAGCAAGAGAGGAAAACCCTTGATCAGATGGATCAATTCAGTGATTGGGGTAATGGGAATAGGTGTGTCAGAGACAGTGAGATTGGCACAGGACAGAGCAGGGTTTAAGGCTCCTGTACATAGGGTCGCTATGAGTTGCAGGTGACTTGACAGCACATAACAACAGTAATCAGCTGTTGTTAGGTACCACTGAGTCCTTTTCCATTAATATTAACCCCAAGTGACAGAGGACAATAGCCCCACTAAGTATTTGTGACTGGAATCTGTACATAAGAAGACAGCCAAGTCGTTCTCCTAAAGAATGGTTAATACTCCAGTTCCTCACGAATATGACATTTTTCATATTGCCTACTGGATGAAGAGCTGCACTGCCACCATGAAGGCAAATGGTTCAAATCCACCAGCTGCTCTATAGTGTCCTGTGATTTACAGCCTCTGAAAACCGACTGGAGGGTCAGCTATTAGTCAGTTCCAACTCAAGGAAATACAACAACAGAGTTCAAACTGCACACAATTTTATTGGTTTGCTGTTGTCGTTGTATGCTATTGATTCAACTATGACTCACAGGGACTCTATGAACAACGGCTCCAGAGCCAATCTTACAATTTCCAATACACGTGACCCCACTGTCAAAGTCACTGTGCGAATTCATCTAATTCAGGGCTTCCTTTTCTGCGCTGACATTCTACCCTTCCACGTATGATATCCAAGGACTGGCCCCTCTGACAAGCCAAAGTATGTGAGACAGAGTTTCAAAGTCCTTTCTTCCAACGAACAACTCTGCATCCTCAATGTGTCACAAGCCTCAAAGATAACATATATCCAAAAGTCGACATACCTTTTCATCTTCCCATTGAAAAAAACCGCAGTCTTTTCTGTCTCTGCAGGCAGAGCAGGCATAAAACCTCCTTGGTTCTTCTTTGCCTTGATTCACCTTGACAAACAGTAGAGTAGGTCCTAGTTCAAAACACAGGGTGGGGGGAAATGTCAATCAAGAGTCACCAACTAGTTACTCCTTAGCGTCCTAGTTTTTATTGTTCTAAATATAACTTGTTTCCGTTTCAACACAATCATCACATCCACCAATGGTCGGCTACATTTTCCCCGTTGGGAGCTCTGGTGGCTTAATGAGTTGGGTCTCTCCAAAGGTTTGAATCCATCAAAGACTCCTTGAGAAACATGGGCAATTGTCTCTCCTCTGATTTACAGTCTTGGGAAAACTGCGGAAGATCAGTTATGAGTTGGTTCCAACTCAAAGGCGGCGAGATTCAAGGAGTCACGAACTCCCACACCTAAGCCTTTGACACTGGCTAGCAATAAATATTAGTCTTTGCAAACTACTCTCTCCATAAAGAAAATGCTGCCGCCTATCAGGTGGATGTCACAGGGCTGGGCGCTGAAATTAAAACAAAGAGTGGGGGCAGGAATATTCTGGAAAACAGGGCCCTTCGTCATCTCTGCCCCCCTTATTTTCTCAGGGCAAGTAGAAGCGAAGAGGGATGCAACGGCCATCCCGCAGGCTGGAGGAAAGCGGGGCAAGAATGCGCCTTTCTGCCGAACTTTTAAGTTTTTAAGTGTTAAATAGAAAAGTTTTAGTATTAAATAGAAAACCAGGCTAAACTCTCAACGCACAGCACCGAGTTTTCTTTCCAGGGGTTCCCTTTGCCCACACTCCTCCCCTTCTTCCTCTCCCTTCAAAAAGATGCAACAGCCCTGAAAACGAAGCCGAACAGTCGGGATTTTCCTGTGACAGTTCCTAAACACAGTCGGAAATAAAGGGTCGCGAGGAAAGGAAAGGGGGGAAACCCTTTAAGTCCTGGCCGCCGGCAGTCACTCCGGGCCACCTCCACCCACTACTCCGCCGGCGCCCGGTGATCACGGGATACCAGACGCGACGTACCGTGAGGACACAGAGGGGCAGGGACAGAGGGCTCCGGAGGAAACACCACTTCCACACCCGAGCTTCCCCGGCGCCCGTCGGTCCCGTTTCCCTCCTCGGCTTCTCGCTGGTCCCTGGAGGCCGCCATCTTCCCGCCGCCGTCCCGAAAGCCTCAGCCACACCTCGATGAGAAAGAGCCGCCGTCCCGAAAGCCTCAGCCACACCTCGATGAGAAAGAGCGCCGCCCGCAACCACAGCGCCCCCGCGCGGCCAGGAGGACCTGCGCCACCGGGGTAGGTGGTGGTGGTTGGACAATAAAACCTAAACACCTTGTCCTCTTCATCACACCTGAGTCCATTGCTGCAGTCACTGTGTCCATCCTGCGAGAAGATGTCAGCCTAGAGACTAAGGTGCGCCTGATCATGGTCTTTACAATTACTTGCTATACATCGGCGAGCTGGACTAAATATGGTAGAAGAATTGATGCATTTGAGCTGTGGTGCTAGAGTATTATCCACACCATGGACTGCTAAGAGAAGAGGTCTAACCTGGAGAAGGTAAAGCCAGGCTGCTCCTTAGAGGCAAGGATTTTGAAGCTCCATCTCACAAACTTTGGGCTTGTTACCAGGAGGGAGCTGTCTTTGGAGAAGGACATTGTGTTTGGATCAGTGCAAGAGAGGAATCCTGGATGAAATGGATTGACTCAGTGACTGGGGTAATGAGGATAGGTGTGTCAGAGACAGTGAAATTGGCTCCAGACAGAGCAGGGTTCAGAGCTGTTACCATAGGACTGATATGAGTTGCAAGTGACTTGATGACACATAACAACAACAACAGCAACAGTATCCCTTTGTTCTGTTTGAACAACTACTTGTCGGTTCATATCTTAAACCTAGAACCCAACCGATTGCTGTCAAGTTGATCTTGATTCCTGGTGACTTTCCATTGGATTTCCAAGACCATAAATCTTTATGGAGGAGACGACCTCATCTTGCTCTTATGGAGCAGCTGGTGGACTTGAACCATGGACCTTTCTGTTAGCTGCACGACTGGTAACACACTCTGCTATCAGAGTTCCTTTTTTTTGGTTACCTAAGTTAAGAGTTTGGGGGCAGACTTGTTAACATTTCTAATTGTTGTTGTTGTTATGTGCCGTCGAGTCGTTTGCGATTCATAGCGACCCTATGCACAACAGCCCTAAACCCTGCTCTATCCTGTGCCAACCGCACTGCCTCTGACACACCCATCCCGATTACCCCAGTCACTGAATCAATCCATCTCATAGAGGGTCTTCCCCTCCTGC
>NW_006400001.1:184825-193470 GCF_000299155.1 Elephantulus edwardii
AGCAACAATATCCCTAGTACCACGACCCCTTCTAAACCCAGCCTGGACTTCCGGCAGTTCTCTGCTGATGTGCTGTTCTAATAATTTTTGGATAATCTTCAGTAGAATCTTGCTTGCATGTGAAATCAATGATATTTACCTATTCCGTGGTCATTCGCTGTTCTGCTCTTCCTGTTGGCACAGCTCATCACCTACCAAAGAAGCCTAAAATGCCGAAAGTTAACTTTCCTAGCCTTTCTTAAAACTATGATAATAGGGACGTATGGTCCAAATGCAACCCAGATGAAGCCTGAATCCAGTGAGTGCTCCTTCTAATTCCTTTGTCACACTCTTTAGGTATGTTCCTCGGAGGGGCCAGTCCCTGGAGAAGGACATCATGCCTGGAAAATAGAGGGTCAGCAAGAGAGAGAAATACCCTCAGCCAGACGGATTCACGCAGCGACCACAATAACGGGCTTACACCCAGAGAAGATGGTGATGATAGCACAGGATGGGACAAGATGTCATTCTGTTGTACATGTGATTGCTTTGAGCCAGAGCTGAACATGGCAGGACCTAGGAACAATAACAACCGCAGTAAAAAGAAACATAGTGCTGCTTTCTTGCATTTTGTGAGAGTATGATGTATGGAGCTGAGGCAGCTGTTTTATAACCATAGGCGCATGCTTAAGAATGAAATCCAGCTTTTGAAGGGTACAAAAGCCAACGGATGAAACAGTCTCTGCTCTTGATGATACCATTTTAGCCCCGGACTTGTGTTATAGGAGATGATAATGCCCTTATTGTTCAGGCCTCTTATCTTCAGCTATTATATTACTTGCAACCAAAGTCATCTCAACTGATAGTTATAATGAAGTTTTTCTCCATTTCTTTTAAAAGTTTTGTTTTAGTCAGTGGTGTCTTAAGAAAGAAAGAATTCAAATCTGCAGTCAAGTCAGCGCTGTAGTTTAGGGTGATCACAGGTAGATTTTAAAATGCTTTACCAGCCTTCAGTCTGTTGTTGTTGTTGTTGTTATATGCTGCTGGTTTGACTATGACTCGTAGGCTCTGAACCCTACCCTGTCTTGAGCCAGTCTCACTGTCTCTGACACACCTGCTCCATTGCCAGGGGCAATTAATCTCATCCAGGGTCTTCCTCTCCTGCACTGACCTTCTACACTTTCAAGCATGATGTCCTTCTCCAGGGACTGGCCCCTCTGAGGAACATGCCTAAAGAGTTTCCTCCTGGCAACATACCCAAAGTATGGGAGACAGATATTCTTGCCTCCAAGAAGCAATCCAGCTTCACCTTCTCTGAGACAGACCTGTTTGTTCTCTTGACAGGCCATCATATATTCTCCACTCTTCTCCAGCGCTACAATTCACGGGCATCAATTCTTCTGCCATCTTTAGTCATTGTCAAGCTCCCCGATGCATAGCCAGCAATTGAGAAGACCATGGCCTGGATTAGAAGTACCTTAAACTCTTGACTGATATCATTGCTTTTTAGCACTCTCGAGAGGTCCTTGACAGCAAATTTTCCTAAAGTGATTCATTTTTTACTTCCTGATAACTGGTGCCAAGAATGTTGATTTCAGACCTGAGCAAGAAGACATTGTTAACAACCTCAATCTCTTCTCCATCTATCATGATGCTGCCAGTTGGCCCAGTGGTGAGAATCTCTGTTGTCTTGATGTTGAGATGCAATCCTTATTGAAGACCTTGACCTACTGCATCAAATGCTATTTGGCAAGCAAGTTTATGTCGTCTACATATCACAAGTTATTACTCCAATCCTGATGCCACATTATTCTTCTTCATCGAATCCAGCCTCCTGAATGATCTGTTCCACATATAGATAGAAAAAATTTGAAGAAAGGACACATACCTGACACACTCCTTTTTTTATTTACAACCATGCAGTATTCCCTTGCTCTGTTCAAACAACATCTTATTAGTCTAGGTATAGGCTTCATATGAGCATGATCAAGTGTTCTGGGATTCTCATTTCTTCTCAGTGTTAGCCATAGTTTGTTGTGATCCACACAGTCAAATGCCTTTGCATAGTTCATCCAACACAAATAGATTTTTTCCCCTGGCACTCTCTGCTTTCAGACAAGATCCATTTGGCATTGGCAATGATATCCCAAGTGCCACGGCCTCTTCTAAATCCAACTTGCATTTCTAGCAGTTCTCTCTTGATGTACTTTCTAGTCGGTTTTGGTTCATCTTCAGCAAGATTTTGCTGAACTTTCAGTTTATTATTTTTAAATTAAAAACAAACATCTTCTGTGTTTCTCTATAATAGAGAAAGCGAAATGTGGCAGTATAGTATTTAGTGAGCTGTGCAGCGAATCCACAGTTAGCACCTCTCTGGTAGTTCAAATCCACCAGCAGCTCTGTGGGAGAAGAGTGAGCAATCTCCTTCCATGTAATTTATAGCCCCAGAAACCCACGGGACAGTCAGCTATGAGTTGGTTTCATCTTGGTGGCAAATAATAAAAAAAGGAATAATTTATGGTGCAATATTAAATAGTTCTTGGCTGCTAATCAAAAGGCAGGCAGTTCAAACCCCCTAGCTGGCCTGTGGGAGAAAAATGTGGCAATCTACTTCCTTAAAGACTACAGCTTTGGAAACTCTCAGAGGAGCTCAGACTCGACAGAACTGCTGTGAGTTGGAACGTACTTGAACAATGAGTTTGAGTGGGTCCAATAAAAAACAGGACACCGAATTTGTAAATTAAAAACGTCCAGGATTTCTACTTCCTGAAAGATAGAATGTTAACGTTGTTGTTGTGTACCATCAAGTCGGAATGGACCCATTGCTGACCCTCCAGTGGGTTTTTAGAGCAATAATCACATGGTAGGAGATGGCTCGTTGTCCCGTGGAGCAACTGGTGGCCTCGAACTGCGTGCCTCTGGGATTGCGACACAGCTTTTTGCCAGTAGGCCACCAGAGTTCCTCTTTAGTATTTTCCACATGTACAAACTCTGTTTTTGTTGCTGCTGGGGTTGCCACAGCAGCTCCAACTCACCCTGTGTACAATGGAATGAACGACTGCTAACACCACCTCTGCTGAGCTTAGGCCATCACTGCAGCCGCTGTGTCAGTCTGCTCATTGGGGTCTTCCTCTCTTTCTCTTCCTGGGAAAGATGCAGCCAGAGTGCTTCTTGGAGGCAAGGATAGTGCAACTTTGTCTCACATATTTTGGGCACGTTATCAGGGGGCCAGTCTTTGGAATAAAAGAGTTGAACAGAAAATTTTGAAGGGCAGATCTGGAAGGCAAAGCAAACCACTAGAACAGAATTCACAGAGACCTAGAATTGGAAAGAAAAGGGGAATAATTCACTCAGCATTTCCCAAACTGAAGGAACTGAAAAAAGAAATACAAACCTCGAGCTGCAATCCTTAGGGATGCTGTGCAGCCCAAATCTGGAATGATCCAGGAAACATCAGAAGAAGGAGGAGGAGATACACAGTCACTATTCCTCAAAGAATTGGCAACACGGAAATATTTCAAATGTGACATCAGGATTGGAGGGAGACTCATCAATAACCTTCATTATGCAGATGACACAACCTTGCTTGCTAGTAAGGAGGACTTGAAGCACTTGTTTTAGAAGGTTAAGCACTGCAGCCTTCAATATGAGTTGCAGATCTCCACCAAGAAAATAAAAGTCCTAGCAGCTGGACATATAAACAATATCATGATAGATGGAGAAAGGATTGAGACTGTCAACAACTTTTATCTTACTTGGACCCACAATCCATATATGTGGTATCAGCAGTTAGGAGATCAGAAGATGCATGGCACTGGGAAATTCCATAGTCAAGGACCTCTCCAAATTATTGAGTCACAATGAAGTCAGCTTGAGGAATAAAGTGTTCCTGATTCATGCCATGGTCTTTTTAGTCACTTGCTATGCATATGAAAGCTAGATAATGACAAAGGATGACAGAAGAATAATTGATGTCTTTGAATTGTGTTGGAGAAAAGTGCTAAAGATCTCATGGATTACCAGAAGAATAAACACAAATGTCTTGGAGAAGGTGCATCCAGAGTCCTCCTTGGAGGCCAAGATGATGAAGCTGTCACATACTATGGGAATGTTGCTAGGAGAGGTTATTCATTGGAGGAGGGCATCGTGCCTGGGAAGTGGAAGGGTGACAAAAGAGAGGAAGACTCTCGACCAAAAGAGTTGACATGATGACTGTGCTAGTGGGCTTGACTGTGTCAGAGGTTGTGAGGCTAGACTGGGATAGGAGTGTTCAGAATGGTTGTTCATAGGGTTGCTATGAGATGTACTAGACGTGATGGCACCTACCAGCAATGCTCTTTGGAAAAGGACTTCATGCTTGTAAAGGTAAAGGGTCAGAGAAGGATGGATGACTCTGAACAAGCTAGATCGACACAGTGACTCTACCTGTGGGCTTAAGTAGGTCAACATGGTCAGGGTAGGGCAGGGTTCAGATTCATTGTTCACAGGGTCACTGTGAGCCATAGTCAACTCAACAACACCTAACAACAGAAGCAACAACTACTGCAACTACGTTATCAAGAATGATAATCCTCCAGTATCTGGCCTCTTCTGATAAAATGCCCCAACTACATGAGACTGTCTCATCATCCTTGTTTTCACTCTGGTTACACTTCTGTCAAGATGATTTCTTTGTTCTTTTGTCAGTCCTTGGTATACTCAGTAGCCTTCATCAGCATCACAATTCAAAGACTTCATTTCCTCTCCAGTCTTCCCTAGGCATTGTCCAACTTTCACATGGATATCTGGAAAAGGTGGAGAGAAAAAGACAGACAGGAGAGAGACCCTGGAGTCCACGGACAGAAATGGTTATGCACCCTGGGTTTTCTTTTTGCCTCATATATCTCACCAGGGACTCTGATGTCCTAGTGATAAAGAGTTGTGCTGTCAACCCAAGGCAGGTGCCCTTCAGAAATCCACTAACTGCCCTTCAGAAGAAAGATGAGCATCTCCTCCTGTACTATTTACAGCCTCTGAAAAGTCACTGGAGGGTCAGCTATGGGTTGGTTTCAACTCGATGGCACATAACAACAGTAATAACATATACCCCAGACTTGGAGGAGGAGAAATGAGTCACCAAGAAACTCCAATGGTGCAGACCAATAACATTACCCCCCCAAAAAAAACCCTCCAAACCCAAATAACTCACAACAAAAGTTAGTTCTTTTTAGCAAAAACTGGACCTAGCAAAATGCCATCCATGTTAGCAAAGATGAAATAGGGAGCCCCGACTTGACAACTACCTGGACAACTGGCTGAAAGAGGTCCATATTTATTCCTATTCCCAAAAAAAGGGGACCCGATAGAGTGTGGAAATTATTGAACAATATGACTAATATCACACGTAAGCAAACACCTGCTGAAGATTATCCAGAAATGACTGGAACAGTATGTTGACAGAGAACTACCAGAAATACAAGCTGGGTTTAGAAGAGGTCGTGACACTAAAGATGTTATCATCAATGTCAGATGGATCTTGGCAGAAAGCAGAGAGTACCAGAGGAATGTCTATCTGTGTTTCATTGATTATGCAAAGGCATTTGACTGTGTGGATCACTACAAATTGTGGCTAACCTTGAAGAAAAGGGGAATCCCAGAACTCTTGATGGTACTTCTGCGAAATCTATACTTGTACCAGGAGGCAGTCCTCAGAACAGAGCAGGGAAACACTGCATGGTTCATAATCAGGAAAGGGGTGTGTCAGGGATGCATCCTGTCTCCATACCTTATCAATCGATATGCAGAAGAGATCTTTGGGAGGCTGGGCTCTATGAGGAGGAATGTGGCATCAGGATTGGAGGAAGACTCATTAACAACCTATGTTATGCACAACCCCCCATATCAGTTCTGCTTTATAACAGTGGTACTATGCAGTAACTGTTCTCTTGTGACTGAGGTTTTTCACTCAACATAATATCCTCCATGGTCACCCATGTTGTGTAAGGTTATACAAGTTCATTGGTTTTCAGTACTGTGTAGTATTCCATTGTGTGAATATACCATAGTTTTTATATTCAGTCTCTAGACAGACATTGTTGCTTTTCAGCACTCTGGAGAGGTCCTTGACAGTGAATTTCCCCAGTGCAATTCATCTTTTGATTTCCTGACTGATGGTGCCAAGAGTGTTGATTGTGGAACCAACCAAGAGGAAATTATTAATAAATCCAGTCTCTTCTCCATTCATCATGGTGCTGTCAATTGGCTCAGTGGTGAGAATCTTTGTCTTCTTGATGTTCAGCTTCCATCCATATTGAAGGCTACAGTCATCAGTTTCAACAGGAAGGTTGTTTCTTCCGCATATCGCAGGTTGTTGGTGCATCTTCCTCTGATCCTGATACCACATCCCTCCCATAGATGTCTTCAGTCTGATTCCTATGCAGTCCACATAGTGAGGCCCATGTATAAAGTCACCATTTATGTCAAGAACTTGCCCATTAGCAATAATGACATCTCCCGCTGGTGCCAACGATACCTTTTGTTAGGTGCCATCCAATTGGAACTGACTCATAGCAGACCTTCCAGTGGGTGCTGAAGAGACTGAATATTGCAGGTGGGGAGATGGTTGTCTATCTTTCTCCCGCAGAGAAGCTCGTGCGTTTACAGCATATTCCTTGGGTTGGAAGTGCAGTTCCTTACCCTCAAGGCCACCAGAGCCCCCTCTGGTGTGAAGAGATAACTTGACTTCTGCCCTTAACCTCCTAAACCTCAGGGCGTATTTAGAAGCAGCCTTGGAAAGAGCAGTATCATTGCCACTGTCAGCTGTACCTCAGCTGAAAGGCTTTTGCTAGCCTGTCAAGCATTTGAAATGCTACAGAAAACCAGATCTGGTTAACTTTGTAAATCTGGTCTAACATACCTGAAATAACACCATTATTCTTTGCAAATTGTCTGGAAAATGTCAACACATTAAACTTGACTTAATTAAAGAACAAGTAAAATTGATTGTTCCCTGCTCAGGCTTTCCTGATGGGAACTAATAAACGGAGCTGAAAATCTCACACAGAAAAAAAAAAAAATCTAGGCTTAGAGATTTGCAACTCTGATCATTTGACTCTCAGCTCAATCCTAAAGTTACAAATTGCCATGTGCGTGCACAGAAGACTCTCTGGTCGTTAAAACTCAGAATTGACATGCAGCCTCATTGAGAAAGTCGTCCCCATGAGCTCGGGGAAGTGCGACAGATGGTGTACATAAGGTCTTCATAAACAGCATCCCAGTCACAGCTGTCTCCACCTATGGGTGGTCGGTAGGTGGTGGAAGGTGGATAGAAGTGTGGAGACTTCCATGAATCCCAACACCAAGAAAAAGAAGACTCATAAATCAGTGACAGGACAAGACTTAACACCCACCATCCACGGTGCACTTCAAGATGTTCTGGTGACCCGGACTCCAAGTTGAAATAGATTTGGTGGTCCTTGTTGGTGAGGTGGGTTACATGTTTCTTTGCAAGCCCAAAGGTCAGTGGTTCAAATCCACCCAGGCACTCCAGGGGAGAAATATAGACAGTCTCCTGTCATAAAGATTTACAGCCTCGGAAACTCTCTGGAGGGTTGCTTGACTGGGAATCGACTCCGTGGCAGTGGGGTTGGTTTCACTGGACTCATGAGGAGAAGTTCCTGAGACGATGACAGTGTGACTGTGACAGTGAACTTGAGCATATTGGAGACCATAAAGATGGTGCAGGACAGGGCAAGCTCGGGTTTAGGGTTCATAGGGTCACTGTGGGGAGTGGCCAATTCGATGGCACCTAACAACAGTAAAATCCACATCGTATAAAATAAGAACCATAATCCAGTGACACCAGGCACATTCATGATGTTGTCATAATGTCTTTGTTGTTGTTGTGTACAGTCAAGTTGGAATTGACCCATTGCTGATCCTACAGTGGGTTTTCAGAGGCAGTTAATCATATCGGGGGAGATGGATTATCTTTTTGCCACTGAGAAGCTGGTAGATTTGAACCACATTCCTTTGGGTTGGCAGTGCAATTCCATACCACTAAGCCACCAGAGCTCATTCCTTACTCTCTAGATCCAGTGTATTTTCTTCATTCCAAATGGAGCCTCTGTACTATTAAGTAGGTAGCTCCCATTCTCCCCCATGCATCCTCACTGCCTGGAACCTGGAATCTGCTTTCTGTGTCTGTGGCTTTGCTTATTCTCATGGACTGAAAGCTGTGAGAACCTGGATGGGACAGAGCTGCCTGGTGTTTTCTGGTCTTGAACGCTCTCCTCTCCTCACAAAGTGCAAGCTTAACTCTTTTCTATCACTCGAGCGGAAAACACTCATGTTTTCCTTCTCACTGCTGTGTTTCAATGTTGCATTTTTAATGACCAAAAACTGAGCATACAAATGATTAGTTATAACTCTTCGGGATAAACTGATAGTTAGCATGGTTTCCTTCTTACACAGATTCTGGCTTTTGCAGGATTTACTAGATTTCTTTTTTTTTTAAATTCTATAATTTTGTTTGTTTCTGACTCCTTTCGCTCAACATAATGTTTTCAATGTCCAACCACATTTTGGTACTTCATTCCTTTTTATGGCTGAATAATATTCCACCATGTTGTTGTTTTTGTTGTTGTTATGTGCCATGGAGTCATTTGAGACTCAGAGCAACCTCATGT
>NW_006400001.1:193875-194981 GCF_000299155.1 Elephantulus edwardii
GCTTGCTGCAGAAAGTCAAGGGCTATAGTCTTCAAAATGGATTGAAGCACAACATCGAGAAGGAAAAGATTCTCACCACTGGGCCAACTGACAGCACCATGATAGCTGGAGAAAAGATTGAGATTGTTAACAATTTCAGCTTGCTCTGCTCCATAAGCAACACTCTGGCACCAGCAGTCAGGAGATTAAAAGATGAATTGCGCTGGAAAAATCTACTGCCAGGGACCTTTCCAGAGTACTGAGACGCAACGATGTTAGTCTAGAGACTAAGGTGCACCTGATCGAGGCCACGATCTTCTCAATTACTTGCTACGCATCAGAGAGCTGAACAACGACTAAGGATGACAGAAGAACGATCTATGCCTTTGAGTTGTGGTGCTGGACAAGAGTATTCTACTATATAGATGGAGTCAATTTTTTTTTTGGCTTGGCTCTACAGCCAGTACTCTTGGCACTAGCAATCAGGAAATGAAAAGATTAGTTTCGTTGGAAATATCTGCTATTAAAGGCCTCTCCAGAAAGCTAAAGAGCTATGATGTCAGTCTAGAGATTAAGGTGCACATGATACAAGCCATGGTCTTCCCAGTTGCTTGCTATACATCTGGGAGCTGGACAAGGACTAAAGATGACAGAAGAAGAATCGATCCTGGAGTTGTGTTGCTGGAGAAGAGTCTGGGAATAATTACCTTTGAGAGTCATCTGAGCTCATGTGTTCACTCTTGACCTTGCTGTGTTCTAGAGAGTTAGCTGTCCAGCTGAAACATAATGAACTGATACATCAAGGACACAGCCTTGGGATCCCAGCCAGACCCGTAGGTATGCACAGCTAAGACACGTAGGCCATTTGGCCCCAAGCCATCTTTGTTTGGAAGCAGTCCTTAAAGGACTACCATAGAGGCAGAGTGCTGCCACCTCATCCCCCCAGCGTCATGGGGCCACCTCGTGGGGCCACTTCTTCTTGCTGCCTTTTGCCCCTGCCTCATCTTTGACTTCTTGATTGTGTCTGTCCCCTCCCAGAACTCCAGCTCATGATCTCTCCCCCCATGAAGTTCTCTCTCAGTTGGTGTTTCCCTGAGTGGTGATGTAGTCTTTTACTTTCTTTTACA
>NW_006400001.1:196885-198075 GCF_000299155.1 Elephantulus edwardii
AGATATTTCACTCAGCATAATGTCCTCCAGGTTCACTCATTTTGAATAATATTGCATGAGTTCCTTGTTTTTCAATGCAGCGTAGTATTCCATTGTGTGACTATACCACAGCTTCTCTATCCATTTGTTTGTTGATGGGCACTTCGGTTATTTCCAACTCCTTGCTATTGTGAACAAAGCTGCGATAACACGGGTGTGCATCAATGATATAATTTTAAAGACTAAGGTGTCTCTGATGCAGGCCATAGTCTTTTCAATTACATGTTATGCATCTGAAGCTGAATAATGACCAAGGATGACAGAAGGAGAATTGATGCCTTTGAACTTGTGATGTTAGAGAAGAGTACTAAATATCTCATGGATTACCAAAACAAGCAGATATGTCTTGGAGAAAGTACAGCCAGAATGCTCCTCAGAGGCAAGGATGGCGAAGCTTCATCTCACCTAGGTAGGGTATGTTCCCTGGAAAGGTTCATCTTGCTTGGAAAGGTGGAGGGCTAGCAAAAGAGAGGAAAATCCTTAACAAGATGAACTGACACAGTGGCTGTATAAACAGGCTCAAGTGTGTGAGAGAAGATGTGGTTGGCAGAGGATCAGGCTGGTTTCAGATCCATTGTTCATGGGCTTGCTATGAGTCATAGTTGACTCAGTGACACCTAACACTGCCACCACGCTGTCCCACAGGGTCACTGTATGTCAGAATCAACTCAGTGCCTGCAGAGCTTTTTTGTTTGTTTGAGTATGGATGCACCACATTTTAAAATCAAATTATCAGCTGATGAGCATTTAGTTTTCTACCTTTACCTAATATGAATAGTGCTGCTGTGAACCTTTGTGTACTCATTTTTTGTTTAAGCATGTGATTTCCATTCCTTTGAGTATGTATATCTAGGATGGAGCTCTGGTGGCTTAGTGGTAAGGAATTTTGCTACCGACACAAAGGTACATGGTTCAAATCCACCAGCTACTCTTCAGGAGAAAGATGGGCAATCTCTTTTCTGAAATCTGTTCCCTTTTAAAAGCCGTCCCTCCACCCTCCCAAGCATGATGTCCTTCTCCAAGGACCGGTCTCTCCTCACAACATGTCCAAAGTATGTTAAACGGAGCCTCAGAATCCTTGCCTCCAAGGAGCCACCCGGTTTAACCCTTTCCAGGACGAATCTGTTTTCCTAGCAGTCCATGGTATTCTC
>NW_006400001.1:198440-198977 GCF_000299155.1 Elephantulus edwardii
AAAAAGAAAAGGAAGCCTACCCATGTGGTAGATTGACACAGTGACTGAGTCATGAACAGGAGTGTGACAGATTGTGAAGATGGAGAAGGATGGGACAAGGTTTCAGCCGACTATTAATAGGTTCTTTATGAGTCACAGTCCACTCAGTGACACCTAACAACAACAACAACTACAAAATGGGAGGACTTAAGTGCCTCTCTTCTTTCAGACCACATTGGGGAATTCTGTAAGGACATCGCTATACGAGAATCCCCTGTGTATGGCAGAGAGGAACCACTGAACTGTTCTCAGCCATAGTTTTCAACACAGACCATAACTACAAGCGAGGTGCTTCAGTATTAAAAATGATGATAGACTACATAGGCAATATTAGGCCACAGCCCACCTCATGGCTAAGTACTGTTTCACACAGCTTGTTGCAGCTGTTGTTGTTGTTAAGTGACGTCGAGTCGCAGGCGACTCATAGCGACCCTATGAAGGAGAGTCCTCAATGCTTGGGTGCCTTTCATCCTCTCTCCAGGTTCATAGGGTTTCTGG
>NW_006400001.1:199431-200943 GCF_000299155.1 Elephantulus edwardii
CACTCACCAAACTCTATAAGCCTAGTGACTCACCCTTCCAGCTGTACGCTTTGCTCCCCTGCCCCCACTTGCCACTTTGACATTTTATCTACATTTTACTAGTAATCCTTCTATTTTTACAATACAGTGTTTATTTTTATGAGACTGAGCCTACTCAATTTAACACTCCCCAGACTCTCCCATGTTATGTAGTATTTTACAGAATCGTTGCTCTTTAGTGTTGCATAATATTCCATTGTGTGAATGTACCATAATTTCTCAATCCATTTTTTTGTTCATGGGCATTGAGCTGTTTCCATTTTCTTGCAATGCTACTATGATGATGATGATGACTATTTGCCATAGTGTCAAGCACAACTTGTTGTTGATGTTATTTGCTGTCGAGTCACCTGTGACTCATAGCGATCCTATGCACAATAGCCCTGAACACTGCCCTATGCTGAACCAATCTCACTGACTTCAACACACTTACCCTCATTACCCTGTTTACTGTGTCAATCCATCTTATTCAGGGTCTTCTTCTCCTGCACTCTCCCTCGACCCTTCCGAGGACTGATTCCTCCTCACCACATGCCCAAAGTATGTGAGATGGAACTTCAAAATCCTTATCTTCAAGGAGTAACTTGGCTTCACCCTCTCCGTGACAGGCCTGTTTATTCTCTTGGCAGTCCGTAGTACGTTCAGTACTATTCTCCAACAGCACAACTCAAAGGCATCAATTCTTCTTCTGTCATCCTTAGTCATCATCCAGTTCTCTGATGCATAGCAAGTAATTGTGAATACCAGGGCCTTGATTAGGTGCACCTTAGTCTCCTGCCAACTCATAGTGGTCTTATAAACAATAAATATGAACTCTGCCTTATCCTGTGACAAACTCACAATCTTTGACACACTCGAGCCCATTGCTTCACGTGTCAATCGATCTGGTTGAGGGTCTTCCTTTACCTCACCATCCCTCCACCTTCCCAACCATGATGTCCTTCTCCAAAGTATCCAAGATGAAGCTTAGCCATCATTGCTTCCAAGGAGCACTCTGGATTCTCTTTTTCCAAGACATATCTATTTGTTCTCCCCCTTCCCTGCCCCCATGTCATTCTTATTCATTGTCTGGTTCTCAGATATATAGCAACTGATAGAAAAGACCATGGTCTGAATCAGGCACACCTTAGTCTTCAAACTGACACCATTGCTCCCCTGTAATTTGGAGAGGTCCCTGACTGCAGACTTTCCCAGTGCACTACATTTCCTGATCTTCTGAATGCTGGTGCCATGTGTGATTTTGGATCCAAGTAAGATGAAGTCATTAACAGTCTCAGTCTTCTCTCCATCTATCATGATGTCACCTATTGATCCAGTGGTGAGGATTTTTGCTTTTTTGGCATTGAGATGCAATCCAGTTTGAAGGCTACGGTGTTTGATCTTCTGCAGTAAGTCTTTGAAGTCTTCCTATCTTTTTTTTTATATTCATATGGATGCTAGAATGTTTATTTCTTTTTAAAAATTATTTTCTTT
>NW_006400001.1:201043-205590 GCF_000299155.1 Elephantulus edwardii
CCCCAGTTTGCTCCTCTCTTTCAAAAGTAAAAGAAAGACTCCCTCCCTGGTACACAATCCCCCCGCACCCTTCCCACTGCCCCAGGTACATTCCACTAATTTAAAAGCGATGTATGATAGGGTATTATGGTTATCACAAGAGTCCACAATTAAGGTTGCATAGTGAAGTCTTCCTATCTTTTAACAAGCAAGGCTGTGTCATCTGCATGTTGTGTTGTTGTTGTTGATTGCTGCTGAGTTGAGCACGACTCATAATGACCCTATGCACAAAAGGCCTGAAGTCTTTCTATAACTATCATTTATTCATAGTTTCCAGAGGTATGCTGTTTAGGAATTGGATGCCACTATGTGTCATCTGCATGCTGAAGGTTATTCATCTTCCTCCAGTCTTGATGTCATGTTCCTCTTCATAGAGTTCAGCTTCTTGAGTAACTTGCTAAGCATATAGATTGAGTAGGTATGAGGAAAGTATATAACCTATGAACATAGGTGTACAAATCTCCATTTGTGTCTCAGTTTTAATTTTCTGGAAGTATATATTCCAAGCAGTGGAATAGCTGGGTCATGGGGATATTTATGTTCAGCTTTTTGAGGAGATGCCAAACTGCCTTTCAGAGTGGTTGTGCCATTTTGCAATTTCACCAGCAGTGCATGAGATTTCCAATCTCTCCACATCCTCTCCACCATTTATTACTTGCTGTCCTGTTAAACTTTGCTACTGCTACTGGGGTGTGATGGTATCTCATTGTGGTTTTGATTTGCATCTCTCTTATTGCCTATGATTTTGAGCATTTCTTTATTTGTCTGTTGGCCATCTGAATATATTATTTTTTGGGAAAAGTCTTTCCATGTGTTTTGCCCATTTTGTGATTGAGTTATCAATCTTTTCTTTGTGGAAACCCTGTAGGATCCTGTAAATTTTGTTGAGATTCGTATTTGAGATGTCATTGCTAAATCCCACCCCCTCCCCTTGCTAGTCTGTAGATTTTCTTTTCACCCTATTGGGAAAAGTTTTTTAAACACACAGGGGCTTAATTTTTCTTTTGTAGAAGGTCTTATTCATCAGTGTTATCCTCTCCTGGTTGCACACTTCTGGCCAGCACTTCTGGTGGCTACGGCTTTTGGTTTTTAAAACAAAAAATTTGAAAGATGCTTTTCCCAATTTGGAGTATCCCAAAAGCTGACCTTGAAATAAGGATTTAAAACTCAAATTTCTCACCATCGGGTTGGTTTCCAACTCATTGTGAGTCTCCGTTGGATTTCAGAGGCTGTAGATCTTAATGGGAGGAGGCTGCTGACCTTGGTCCTTGAGGAGCAGTTTGGTGGATTCAAACTCTGCACATGCGCAGCCTTTTGCCAGTAAGGCAACACCCTATGGACCGTGACACAAGAGCTCCTTGAATAAAGGAGCAGACGGTGAGGTATGTATTTGGAAGGGAAGCTCAGGTAGAGGTTCAGACAGTGTTGTGCAAATTCAGTCGCCCGTTCTGCTGCTGAGCACTCCCAGCCACCCTGCTCTGGCCACACCATTTCTGCAGCCGTGAGGATACGATCAGGCAGAGAGACCATCAGACACCTCCCATGTATGGAAATTTCTGCAGGGGATGTCTGGGCAGGGCAACATCTGCATTAAAACCCCTAACTGAATCCTCATAGCTACACCCTAAATTATAGTGTAGAAGCTTGGGGTGAATTGGGGCAGAGGCAGTTATTGATCAAAGCTGATCATCTGGTTGAATCTTCAAAAGTTAAGTGTGTGTTATTAACCCTTTTATGGATAAAGAAAGTAAGGCAGAGGAGGTCAAGTTGTTTACCCTCAGGAAGCCGAATGGTAATGGTAAAGGTCCAGGCCAGGTGTTCTCCAGCTCTTCACACTCTATTGTGGTTTTAAGTGCAACTGATGACACAGGAGATGCTGGGCTGGAGGATGGGAAGAGAAGCGTGCACACACCGATTCTTCTGCTGGTGTGAGTGGGTGGAGGCCTAGTGAAGTGAAGACCAGGCACGCACGCCTCAAGGAAGACCGTGCAGAGCCTGTGGAATCCTCCCTGGTTCAAACATGCTCTACTGCGAACTAAAAGGGTGTTGTCCCAGTCCTTCACGAGGTGCTGTGGGAAAAAGACCTGGTGGGGTGCATATGAAAACCACCCACTGACAACACCATTGGCGGCGTGCCACTCTACTGTGACCCATGGTGTCACGTGAGTTGGAAGAGAGTCAAGCATCCACTGATGTGTGTGTGTGTGTGTGTGTGTGTGTGTGCATGTATGCATGCTGTATACCCAAACCCACCACCATCCTGTCTATTCTGAATCATAGCAACACTCCACTTGGGTTCTGAGACTCTAAAGCTTTATGGGAGGAGATGCCCATCTCGCACAGAGTGGCTGGTTGATTTGAACCGCTGACTTTGAGGAGACCAACCTGGTATTTTAGGCACTATGTATGTATTATATAAGCAAACCCCAGGGAGCTCTGGTGGCCTAGTGGCAAGAAGCTGCACAGCAATTCCAGAGGTATGCAGTTCGAATCCACCAGATGCTCTGTTGGAGAAGGAGGGGCAATCTCCTCCTTTACCAGTCAGATCTGATTTGACGGTTCACACACATCATCATCATCATAATTTAGAGTGTGGGAAAAGATATTATAAAAAAAGCAAACCCCAAATACATGTCTAGCTGCATTTTCCAATGAGAGAACACATGTACATGTTTCAGTTGTCATAGATTAAATAGTCAATATCTTCACATAATTTTTAAGGAATTGCTTTTACACATTACATATTTAAGGAGCTGGTGATGTAGTTGGTTACGTGCTGTACAGCTAACTGAAACATCAGTGGTTCGAATCCACCAGTTGCTCCAAAGGAGCAAGATCAGGCAGTCTGCCCCTGTTAAGACTGACGGCTTCAGGTATAGGGTCTCCATGAGTTAAGGTCTATCTGATGTCAGTAGTGTTTATTTGTTTGCATTATATACATGTTTAATGTAACTTATTTAATACAACAGCATATTAATTTAATACAACAGTATATTATAATACAACAGTATATACAAAAGTATATTAATTTAGTATATTTATTAAAAGAGGTGCTATTCCATCCCAGTCACATTTCATGTTAGCGTTTCTCTTGAACCTTTGCCTTGGTGTCTTTGCTGTAACTCTGTTATGTTTGACTTCCTCCAGCTGAAGAATCCAAAGACCACCACCTACACTCCATAACTTTTGATATAATAGAATTTTCTGAACTCAGATATGATGATATTTTTTGAAATTTTATCTCAAGAAATAACAACCTGCCAATTAACAGCTGCTTTTAAAAAATTCACCTTATGGAAATACAAAATCTATAAACTTTCACTAAAATTAATAATAATAAAAAGAAATGGGGAAAAATTTGACCTTATAAGCCAAGATTCATGATATCAAACAGAATAATCTATGAAACAGTCAAGTGAATTTGACTCACCTTGATAAGTCAAGGTGAAATCCGCACCAGAAATAGCTACTACACCTCTATTTTTATTTCTCCTTTTTTGAATAATCTTGCTTTGCTGAAGTAACCTCCCTGTGAAGCCCAAAGCATTATGGTTTTACAGCCTCTATAAGCAAGCTTCCTCAAAAGCCAAATGAAAAAAAAACAACAACACAGACACAAAACAAAAACCAGCGCGAGCATCCATTGGTAATCAGAATGTGGGATGTGTGAAGTGTGACTCAAGGAAAATTGGAAGTTGTCAAAAATGACATGGACTATTTGAAAATCAATGTCCTGCACATTAGTGGACTGAAATGGACTAGTATTGCCCATTTTGAATTGGACAATCATATGTTCTACTATGCCAAGACTGACAAATTGAGGAGGAATGGCATTGCATTCATTGGGAAGGAAAAAAAAAACCCAACACAACAAAAAAATTTCAAGATCTATTTTGAAGCACAATGTAGAGACGTTAAAATGAAAGGGAGATTTGATTAAATAAGAGAACAGAACCAAAGATATCAAAGGACAGCTCAAGAAGACAAAATGAATGTGCAAAGACTGGACATTTGAAAAGTGAATGGAAAGATCATTCTCAGAATTTCACAAGTAGAAAGAACTTAAGAGTTAAGCCTCAAGTTGCAAGACTGAAGGATTTTATGGGCAGAATATTGAGCGATGAAGGAAGCAGCAAAAGGAAGTGGAAGAAAAACACAGAATCACTGTATCAAAATAGTTGATTGATGCTCAGTTTATTGCAGAACTCTGGTGGCCTAGTGGTAAGCACTTGTGCTGCTCAACCCAAAGACACATGGTTCAAATCCACCAGCTGCTCTGTGGGAGAAAGATATAGGCATTCTCTTCCCATGTGATTTACTGCCTCTGGAAACTTGCGTGATAGCTATGATCCAGTTTAGACTTGCAGGCAAACAGAAACAACCATTTCAGGTGGTAGCATATAATCAAGAACCAATGGTACTGAAGGAAGACATCCAAGCTGCATTGAAGTCACTGAGGAAAAAAGGCCCTAGAATCAGCAGGCTAACAATTGTGGTCTTTCAACAAA
>NW_006400001.1:206536-214271 GCF_000299155.1 Elephantulus edwardii
CAACAATGAATGAATGGAAATCCAAAGTCTCTGTAAACATACATTAAAAGTAATAATTTAAAAAGAAAAAAAAAACCCAGCTGACTCAGCCCTCTTCCTCAAGGGTGTACTGAATTATTTGAAATTAGGAAGGGTGTGCAGCAGGGATGTACTGTTTCACCATAAGTATTCAATCGGCAAGCTCGGTAAACAAGCTGATCAGCTGGACTACATGAAAAAGAATGTGGCTTTAGGCTTGGAGGAAGACTCATCAACATCTTGTGATGTGTAGATAATGCAACTTTTACTTGTAGAAAATGAAGAACGCTTGAAGCAGCTATCAAAGAAGGCTCAAAGCCTTTACAATGGATGATACCTCAACATTAATAAAATAAAAATGCTTATACATGGATCAATAACATAGTAATAAATGGTGAAAAGATTGACACTGTCAATGATTTAATTTTACTTGGGTTCACAATCAACCCTTGTGGAAGCAGCAGACAGTGAAGAAATAAAACTGCATTTTGAAATGGGCAAATCTGTTGCCAAAAACTTCTATAAAATGTTAAAGAGAAAGGATGTCACTTTAAAGAGTTAAGTACAAACCATAGTATTTTCAGCTGTTTCATGTACATGTGAAAGATGGACAGTTAATAAGGAAGATCAATGAATAATAAAGAGAGACAACAAATACAGAAGAATTGATGACTTTCCATTGTGGTGTAGCTAAACAACAGTGGCGTTGTTGTTAAGTGCCATCAAGTTGAGTGCCATCAAGTTGAGTATGACACATAGCAACTATATGAACAAAAGATCTCTGTTCTTTCCTGTACGATCTCACACTTCCTGACACACGAGTCTATTGCAGCAGTCACTGTGTCCATCCACCTGGTCAAGGGTGATCCCCTCCTTCACCGACCTTCCACCCTTCCCAACATCATGTCCTTCTCCAAGGAGTAGCCCCTCCCCAACATGTCTGAAGTGTGTGAGGCGAACTCTCATCATTCTTGCTTCCAAAGAGCATTCCGGCTGCACCCTCTCCAAGACATATCTGTTCATTCTGTTGGCTGTCCATGGAATGTTCAGTACTTTTCCCCAACACCACAGCTCAAAGGCGTCAATTTTTCTTCTGTCATCCTTAGTCACTGTCCAGCTCTCAGACGCATAGGAAATGATCAGAAAGACTATAGCCTGAATCAGATGCACCTTACTTCTCGAAGTGACATCACTGCTGCTTAATAATGTGGAGAGGTCCCTAACTGCCGATTTTCCCAGTGAAAACATCTCCTTATTTCCTGACTATGGGTGTTAATTGTGGAGCCAAACAATATGAAGTTTCTGACAATTTCAGTCTCTTCTCCATCCATCATGGCGTTGCCTATCAGTCCAGTGAAAAGAATCTTTGTTTTCTTGACATTGAGATGCAATCCATAATGAAGGCTACACTCCTTGACCTTCTACAACTAGTGGGTCAAGTCCTTCTCACTTCAGCAAGCAAGACTGTGTTATCTGCGTAACACAGATTGTTGATGAGTCTCCCTTCAATCCTGATGCTACATTCCCCTTTATAAAGTCCAGCTTCTTGAATAATTTGCTCAGCATACAGATTAAATAGGTATGGAGAGAGAATACAACCCTGACACACTCTTAATTTTATTGTCAATGTCAGATGGATCTTGGCAGAAAGCAAAGTATACAAGAGGAATGTCTATCTGTATTTCATTGACTATGCAAAGGCATTTGACTATGTGGATCACAACAATTTGTGGCTAACCTTGAGGAGAATTAGAATCTTAGAATTCTTAATTGTGCTTATGCAAAACCTATCCTTGGACCAGGAAGCAGCCCTAAGAACAGAAAAAGGAAACAGTATGGTTCAAAATCAGGAAAGAAGTGCATCATGGATTCATCCTGTCTCCATACCATTTCAACCTATATGCAGAACAGATCATTTGAGAGGCTAGACTTTATGAGGAGGAATGTGGTGTCAGGATTGGAGGAAGACTCATCAATAATATACGTTATGCACATGACACAACCTTGCATGCTGAAACTGAGGAGGACCTGAAGTGCTTGCTGCAGAATGTCAAGGATTGTAGTCTTCAATATGGACTGAAGCTCAACATCAAGACAACAGATATTATCACCACAGGGCCAACTGGCAGCACCATGATAGATGGAGAAGAGATTGAGGTTGCTAACAATTACAGCTTGTTCAACCAACACTCTTGTTACCAGCAGGAAATCTAAAGACTAATTGCATTGGGGAAATCTGCAGTCAGAGATATCTCCAGAGTACTGAGAAGCAATGGTTTCAGTCTAGAGACTAAGACGATCCTGATCCAGACCCTGGTCTTCACAATTACTTGCTATGTATCAGAGAGCTGGACAATGACTAAGGATGACAGAAGAAGAATTGATGCTTTTGAGTTGTGATGCTGGAGAAGAGTCCTGAACATACCATGGACTGCCAAGAAAATAAATAGTCTGTCTTGAAGATGGTGAAACCAAGTCACTCCTTGGAGGTTAGGATTTTTAATCTCTGTGTCACATATTTTGGGCATGTGACCAAAAGAGACTGGTCCTTGGAGAAGGACATCATGCTTGGAAGCATGGAGGGACAGCACAGGAGAGGAATACCCCTGATGAGATGAATTGATCACAATAACTGGGGCAGTGGGGGTAGGTGTGTCAGAGTCAGTGAGACTGGCTCAAGATAGGGCAAGCCTCAGAGCTATTGTATATAGAGTTGCTATGAGTCACAGGTGACTCGAAGGCACATAACAACAAAACCAACAAGAACATTATTCCCCTGCTCTGTTCTCACAATAGCCTCCTGATCCACGTATAGGTTCCACGTGAGCACAATTAAGTGCTCTGGGATTTCCACTCTTCTCAATGTCAGCCACAACTTGTTATGATCCACAGAGTCAAATGCCTTTGCATAGTCAATAAAGCACAAATAGACATTCTTCTGGTATTCTTTACATTCAGCTGGGATCCATCTGACATCAGCAATGATGTCCGTAGTCCCATGGCCTCTTCTAAATCTTGCTTTAACTTCTGGCACTCTTGTATCGATGTACTGTTCCAGCTGTGTTTTGAATGATATTCAGTAGTATTTTGCTTGCATGTGATATTAGTGATATTTTTGGGTAGTTTCCAATTCTGTTGGATCACCTTTCCTGAGAATGGGAACAAATATAGACCTTTTCCAATCCACTGGCCAGACAGCTTTCTTCCTAATTTCCTGGTGAAGAATGGTTAGCCCATCCAAGGTTGCATTTGTTAATTGAAGCAAGTCAATTGGTTTACTTTGTATTATGGGTTGCCAAAAGAAACAAATCTTTCTTGGATAATGTAAAGCCAGAGTACTCCACAGAAGTAAGCATGGTCAGACTTTGTCTTGCATACTTTAAGCACATTATCAAGAGAGACGAAAACCTGGAAAAGGACATCATACTTGGAAGAAGAGAGGGTTAGCAAGAGAGAGGAAGACCCTCCAAGAGGTGGATTGACTCAGTGATGGCAACAGTTGGTTTAAGGATGGCAGAGATTGTGAGGATGGTGTGGATTTGGACAGGGTTCAGTACATAGGATCACCATGAATTGGAGCCAACTCAGGGTTACCTAGCAGCATCCACAGTCTACCAGGAAGACCAGTCAATGCAACTTGTATTAGAATGTATGCACCAACTACTACTGCTAAAGATATTTACAAGCTACAGTCTGATATTAATAAAATATGTACTTAAGGTATGTTGATAATTACTGATGATCAGAAAACGAAAGTTGAAAACAAAGAAGATGATTAATTAGTTGGAAAACATGCTCAGGATGATAGAAATGTTACCGAAGATCTTATGATAGATTATTGCGAGATCAGAAAGCTATTTATGTAAATACTTTTTTGTGTTTCACACTTGCCTTCATTGACATTATGATTCATACAATTATTCCCATTCATTGTGTTTTATAAAATTAATTACCATTGAACTATGCCCACCATTACACCATCTTTTCAGGTCCCTGCCAGATCTTTCCCATTTCTTTTACCCCCTCTGTTCATCACCAAGTTGTGGATCCTACCTCACACTATGGATCCCCATATACATTTTTTCTAGTTATTCTTCTGTTTTTTACAATAATGATTTTTTTGCAGTATTTGTTCTTATGAGATTGAGTTTTCCCAGCATAATATTCTCCATTCTCTCACAAATTATGTAGTATTTGCCGAAATTGTTTCTTTTGAGTTGTACAAAGTATCCCATCATATGGATGTACCACAATTTCTCAATTTGATTGTTGGACATTTGGGCTGTTTACATGTTCTTGTGATGATGTATAACACTGCTATGAACAAAGGTGTACAACTTTCCGTTTGTGTCTCAGTTCTTATTTTCTTGGGGTATATTCCTAGATGTGTAATAACTGGCTGATATGGAATTCCTATTTTCAGCTTATTGAGGAAATGCCACACCTATCTTCCAGAGTGGTTGTGCTATTTTACAATCCAAACAACAGTGTATGAGAGTTCCTATCTCTCCACGTCCTCTCCACCATTTTATTGCTTGCAGTCTTGTTAAACTTTGCCACTGCTACTGAGGTGAGATGATATCTCATTGTGGTTTTGATTTGCATCTCTTTTACTGCCAATGATTTTGAGCATTTCTTCATGTGTCTGTTGGCCATCCAAATGTTTTCCTCTGTGAAAAGTCTTTCCACATCTTTTGCCCATTTTGTAATTGTGTTATCAGTCTTTTTCTTGTGAAGGCCCTGTAGTTTTCTATAAACTTTTGTTGTAAATTCCTTGTCTGAGATGATATTGCCAAATATTTTCCCAGTTGGTAGGGTTTCTTTTCACCACATTGGAAAAAATTTTTGTTGCACACAGGGATTTAATCTTTGGAAGGTCCCATTCATCACCTTTATCCTTTCCTGATGGTGTATTTCTGTCTGTGTCAGCCTCTTTGTACATTGCTAGGCCTTCTAAGCTTGGTCTTATTTTGTTTCTTGTGATCTTTATAGTCTTGGGCTTTACTCCCCGGTCTCTGATCCATCTTAAGTTGATTTTTGTATACGGTGTGAGTTGTAGATCCTGTTTCAGCTTACTGCAGGTAGCAGTCCAGTTTTGCCAGCACCATTTGTTGAAGAGGTTGTCATTTCCTCATTTGATAGGTTTTATTTCCTTGTTGAATATCTGTAGACTGTAGATAGATGTGTCCATTTCTGGATTCTTGATTATGTTCTATTGGTATTTGCGCCTATTATTGTATAAGCACCATGCTGTTTTGGTTATTACAGCTGTGTGGTAGATTTTCAGATCAGGGAGTGATTTGTCTCTCACTTGATTTTTGTTTTTCATAAGAGCTTTGCATATTTGGGGTTTCTTTCCTTGCCAAAGAAACTTGACAATTGCCTTTTCAATCTCCTTGAAAAATGATTTTGGTATCTATATTGAGATTGTGTTAAATATATAGATTGCTTTTGGTAGGATTGTCATTTTATTATATTGAGTCTACCTATCCATGAACAGAAAACATTTCCTCATTTATTGTTTCTCACAGAATTATTTTATAGTTTTCTTTGTAAAAGTCTTTTCTGTCTCTACTTAGGTTTATTCCTAAATATCTCATTTTGTGGTTGGCTATTGTAAATGGTACGTCTATCTTGGTCTCTTTCTCTGTGTTTTCTTTGTTACTCTAGAGGAATCCCACTGACTTGTATATTGATCTTGTATCCTGCCACTCTACTAAATTGGTCCAGTGGCTCTAACAGTTTTTGTATTGAGTCCTTGAGAACTTTTCTGTGTACACTAGTTTTAACAACTTCTTTGCCAATCTGAATGCCTTTTATCCCTTCTCTTGTATAGCTGATACTTCCAATACAATATTGAATAAGAGTGGTGAATGTAAATATCTTTTATATCAAC
Organism: Elephantulus edwardii; assembly: GCF_000299155.1. Lineage (NCBI taxonomy): Eukaryota > Metazoa > Chordata > Mammalia > Macroscelidea > Macroscelididae > Elephantulus > Elephantulus edwardii. The sequence continues at coordinate 212,451 of NW_006400001.1, forward strand.
AGAGAACTGCCAAATATACATGCTGGATACAAAAGAGCCTATGTTGTGTTAGGTGCTGTTGAGTTGCTTGCAACTCATAGGGACCCTATGTTTAAGAGCTCTGAAGCCTACCCTAGATCCTATATCCTGAGCCAGTCTCACTGACTCTGACACATCTACCCCTATTACCCAGTTACTGTGTCAATCCATCTTATCTGGGGTCTTCCTCTCCTGTGCTGTACCTCCATCCTTTTGAGCATGATGCCCTTCTCCAAGGACTGGTCACATGCCTGGCTTTGAACCCAAAGTATGAAGTATGTGACATAGAGCTACAAAATCCTGTCCTCCAAGGAGAAACTTGGTTTCTCCTATAAGACAGACCTGTTCTCTTGACAGTCCATGGTGTGTTGGGTACTCTTCTCCAGCACCACAACTCAAAAGTATTGATTCTTCTTCTATCATCCTTCGTCATCGTCCAGCTCTGTGATGCATAGCAAGTGCTAGCGAAGACCATGCATGGCCTGAATAAAACATATCTTATTCTCTAGACTGATATCTTTGCTTCTCAATACTCTGGAGAATTCCCTGCCTGAAGATTTTTCTAGTGCTTCTTACCAACAGTGGATGGAAGAAATGATGAAAGTCCTGAACAGAAGATTTCAGTGGGTAGCTTGAGAATACAAAGTATTATATGAAATGTGCTGTTGTTATGTGCTGTCAAATTGAGTATGACTTATAGCAACCCTATGAACAACAGAGTCCTATCCTATCTTGTGCAATCCTCACACTTCCTGAACACATTAGTGCCCACTGTTGCAGTAACTGTGTCAATCCTCCTTATCAAGGGTCTTCCTCTCCTTTGCTGACCCTGCACCAAGCATCATTTTCCTCTCCAAGGAATACCCCTCCTAACAACATGCCCAAAGTATGTGAGGTGAAGCTTCATCATCCTTGCCTCCAAAAACCACCCTGACTGCAGCCTCTCCAAGACATATTTGTTTGTGGAATGTGAAACTGAAGCAGCATTATTGTTGTCACATGCAATAATATCTTTTCTGAAAACTGATTGGAGTTGTGTATTGAAAGAGAATTGCTATAATGTACATGAAACACAATGAATATGAATGATAAAAATATTAATGAAAAAAGAAAGGGAATTCCCAGAAATTTAAAACTAGATTCAAAAGAAGATGTGGAACAAAAGACATTGTAGCTGAAATCTGGTGAATCTTGGAAGCAGAGAATATTAGAATGATGCTAATTTGAGTTTTATTGACTGTGTGAAGGTTTTTTGATTGTGTGGTTGATAACAAATAATTAATGTCTACATGAATGATGTAGTCTCAAGTTGGGCTGATGCCTTCGCCCCTCACAACATTTAGGGGAGTACTGCTCCACCCCCAATCCCAGGTCTGTGCAAAAGCCATAAGGGATGCACAAAAAATGGAATTCAAAACTAATCCTGAGAAGACTTCTAGCCACAGCATAAAATCATGAAAGGGAAAAAGGAGTAATTTACCACCACTAAAGCTTGAAATGCTGCATTCCCAAGCTGATGATGTGAAGGCACATATTCTGGCCAATTGAAAATTACTTACCGTATGAGGGGGAAATGCCTGTCTTCATAACAGATTGGTAATGCTTATAACATGAAGTGTGGTTCCAAAATGTTTTATAACATCAAGAAGAATGGGAATTTAAAAGCGATGTATGATAGGGTATTATGGTTATCACAAGAGTCCACAATTAAGGTTTCATAGCGGTGGGAGGAGTGCGGAGGGATTGTGTACCAGGGAGGGAGTGTTTCTTTTACTTTTCAAAGAGAGGAGCAAACTGGGGGGC